>NC_056743.1:871570477-871772977 GCF_019279795.1 Protopterus annectens
TATGCATACAATTTTAAAAATGCCACTGTATGTGGCACATTTGCAAATCATTGGCTTGTGCTAGCCTAGCATTTCAAGAACACTAGCTTAGCTAACAGTAGAAATCAAGGGACACACATCTCAGCTGATACATACCAAAACTGTTTACACAGCTTTCAGATATCTGTAAAAGTATGTTAGTCTTATAGGAATGTTGTTAGCTGAAGTCTGTCACCACTAACAGGAAAAGATTTGAGAAAATTTAAAGTTCCAACATACTTGCTTCAAAAAAAGCAATTGCTGCTGATCTGAAACAGAAGGCAGTATCATTAAAATATTGCTTTTACTGATATAATTATTGCAATATAATCAAAATTCTAAACAAAGAATGTTAGAGTTATATCTTGTGTATGAGAATTGCATATACATCCTAGGAACTTTTCACTTACTAACATTATTGCCAGTAAATGCAATGACATTTTACAAAATACTTAGCAGTTGTGCATAACCTGAATTTTCAATTATTTTCTGAGCATTCTTCTGAATTTTAAGCTCAAGAATTCTGACCAAAATCCAAAAATAACAGAGTGACAAATGTTCAAAATCAAGGATATTTTTAAAAATATACTCTAGTTTACTTAAAAAATTAATAGAACAGATTCAACAACACACATTTTCTGGACTATAAAAAATGTATATTTATTTAATGACATTTGTTTACCTGGAAAGTCCAAATGGGCACATGAAGCCTTTTTCAGCTCCAAGGTATCATATCATACTGTATGCAATGTAATCAATGTTTACAATAACACATTTTATAATGCAATTTCAGTGAATGCATAGCATAATAGTCAGTATAATAAAATTTGTATTGATATTCACAAACATTCAGTTAACAAGCCTGATACTGAGACTTTACACACAGAAAAGTGGTGTATAAGATAGGTAGGGGTTCATTATGAAAATGACAAGTGCAGGTTGGACGAAAATGGGAATGTCAAACAACAGTTTGATTCCCATTTTTGCCGAACTAGACTATTACGAGTGTGTAGTTTAACGAATGACACAGTGCATTTGCACATATGTCATCGGAGTTATGACTACAGATCATGGTATAGTGGGGATCGGGAAATTACCCTTTTCCCTACTGTAGTGCAATCTCTG
Organism: Protopterus annectens; assembly: GCF_019279795.1. Taxonomy (NCBI): domain Eukaryota; kingdom Metazoa; phylum Chordata; order Ceratodontiformes; family Protopteridae; genus Protopterus; species Protopterus annectens. The sequence continues at coordinate 871,571,621 of NC_056743.1, forward strand.
AGTTGGAATATATAGTTTGCAGGGTATGTATGTAGGGGGCACAGGGGGGCTTGCTCCCCTGCTAAAACATGAATGGCAGTGTAGGAGTTTACCATATGTTTGCGTTCAACAGATTCGACATTTATGCCTAATTAGTATGCAGACATTCGCAGTTTCCTTTTGATGTTTCAGACTTTTTTTTTTTTTTTTTGTGAGTTTGTTTTTTTTTTATAGTAAACCATAGGTAGGAGTAATTTAAGAAATACATGGATGTCACGGTGGTACGGCGATAGCATTGTTACCTCACAGCAAGAGGTTCTCCCGTTTGATTCTCGGCAGGGCTTGGGAGTGCCTTCTGTGTGGAGTCTGCATGTCCTTCCTGTGGTTGGGTAGCATTCGAAAGACATGCGTGCATAAATGAGCGTGCCTTCGTTAAAGGTTGGGTGTTGAGCTGGCACCTCGGCGTTTCGTAAAAATCTACTGCCAATCATTAGCGAACTGGAGTTCCGCTGTGGCGACCCCCTTACCGGGAAAAGCCAAAAGACAAACAACAACAGAACGAGGCATTAGAGGAGATAACCAAGTCTGAGTATTAACAGAGAAGTAGTAATGGAATAGTAATTTGGTTGTGCTAATTAGAAGTAGGTATAGTATTTTAGAAAGTGCAATAAAGTGAGGTGTTAGAAGGGGATAATCAGGCTAAGTGATCTAGTGCTTTAAAGGGAAGTACAAGAAAGGTACTGAAGGGTGTTAGAGAGCTGTGTCCCAGATGAGAAGTAGGGACAAAGACATGAGTCAGAGAGGAAGTCTTTTAGTAATGATTTTAAAAGATGAAGGTGTGTGACAGACCGGACTGACATAGGAATTTTATTCCAAGTTCTAGCTATACTATTTGGAATAGAGACTGACTCCAGCAGCCCTTTATGGTTTGTAGATGGTAAGCAGTTCATTACTTGACTGAAGGGGATGATTTGGAAGTTAGTATTGGAGTAGGGGTCTAATTGCTGAGCAGGTGGATGGGGAATGGATGATTTTATGGGTTAAGCTAAGCTGAGTGTAAGATAAGTGTTAAGGAAGCTCGAGCCGGTTAAGTGATTTTAATGCTAAACTGCGGTGGGTCCGGTATGGTTTGTTGAAAGCAAATCTGCCATCTTTGTTAAAGCACTGTTCAAGTTTAGAACTAAGTGAGGCTTGTAGGTTGTTCATGATGGGGGCCTCCATATAGGAGAGAGGGTAAGATGCAAGTTGCAGCTAGAGTTACCTTGGCAGTGCCTGTAAGGAATTTCTTTACTCTGTGTAGGGTGTCTAGTTTTTGATGTTTTTTAATGTTGCGGATATGCAAATCAAATGTAAGATTGTTGTTGACTGTCATGCCAAATAGTTTTGTATGTGGGGTAACTTCAATCATGGTATTATTTAAGGAAGAAATGTTAAACTGTTTTTTTCATGGAAATAGGATTTTGGAAAAAAAGAGAAGTAATTTCATTATTTTGTGATTTAGTAGCAAGTGATTATACTGTAGCCAACTTTCAACAGAGTTAAAGGCTTCTTGAGTAATTCTCTGAAGGTGTATGAGGCAGTCGGAAATGCATATTAGGGTCAAATCATAAGAATGCTGTATGAGGGAAGCTTGCTGAGAGAATTTATATAATTGTTAGTGAATATATCAAAGAGTAGAGGGCCGAGAATGGAGCCCTGTGGCACAACAGCATTGACAGGAAGGAAGGGAGAAACAATGTAGAGCCACGTAACCGATTGGTAACTAGTGGTGAAGTCATTGTTAAACCAGAGTAGAGTGGGGTGTGATAGCCTGAGGGAAGACAGTTGGCAGAGAAGTTTTTGGTGAGAGAAAAGATTGAAAGCTTTAGAGAGATCAAGGGATACAGAGGAAACAAGTTTGCCTTCGTCTCTGGCCTTGTTATTAGTATCTGTGAAAGTTAACAATACAGTGGTAGTGCTATGGGTGGGTTTAAATCATGCTGTGTGGGGATCAGGAGCTTTTCTGGAAGAATATGTTGAAGAAGTTGCTTGTGAATGCACTTCTCCAGATGTTTTGACAAAGGGGATATTATGGCGATAGGTCTGAAATTGGTTATATCAGATGACATTCCTCCTTTATGAAGGGGGATGATAATTTTTTCCATACAGAAGGAACATATAATTCCTGAACAGATCTGTTAATTAGAAGAGACACAGAAAAGGCTATGAAACTGTAGCCAGCTTGATGTTTGAAATTCTAATGTCTGACACAAATGACTGACTGCAGTCCTCAAAAATTTACTAGAAAACTCCAAAAAAATTACAAAGCACCAGACAAAAATATAAGGAATATAGGGACATTCTGCAAAAACATGGACAGTTTAGAGATATTCTGGGGGAATCCTTTTAACTTCCTTAAAGCTTTATTTGTGGATTGATGAAGCCTACATCTTTGTATGCAGCCATTTTTCTGTCATCATTCACCAAGTGGTTTTGTTATGTTACATATCTTTCACAGTTTTCAAGGAAAACAACCAAAAAGAAGAAATCACAATATCAGTTTTGAAAACAAGATACCATTACAAATAAAAGAATGAACTGATGAGTTAAAAGTTTCAGTTACTAAATACTCTTTGCAATCTTAGATGCAGATACACATTCTAAGTATTGATTCTTACATTTATTAATTGTATTTATTGTAAGAATCAAACATCCAGTATTAGATAATGTATATCACAGCAGCAATATGGGGAACTAGATGCTCAGTAGGTTATGGCATTATCCCCAAAGTAAATAAATAGGTCGGTCCCAGAACAGTTTTCAGTGAATGGATTCTTTCTTTTCTTTGTAAAATGTTTTTCCAAGTCTGGTACAACTGAGAAATGCAATTTGTTTAAAGCATAAGCCAGCATAATAAAGACTTTTAAAATGTTTCTTTAAAAAGAATAATTTGATTTACATACGTTGCAATAATACCATTCATTTACATTAGACCTTTATTTGAGGTTAAAACCTCTTACTAGCCCCACTTTACATTTCATTTAATTTTTATACAATAAACTACATCTGGGGTTCCTTCATCAGTAAATAAGAAATCTTCTGCTGCAATTCTGCTCCATGGAAAACAAACACCATTGACTGATTCTGTCAACCTGTTCATACTTTGTATGTGGCAGTGGCAGGAAATGTGCACTAAATGTTTATTTCCAGATTAGTTCATTCTTCTAAAGTTATTCTAAAGTATCGCATCTGCACAAGAAATAGTTTTCTGACATAATTATGTGGTCTTCCTTGCCTACACTCAGCTGGCCATCGCAAATATTCATGAAAGTGCATGTCCTTGCAAGGGCCCTGGCTTACACATTACCTTGTAACAGCAGACTACAATTACCCCAATGGCTATGGTGAATAGCTGCATGTAGACAAAGGTACACTAGGTTCATTCCTTACATGTCTCATCTCATTTCCTTGTAACAGCAGACTACAATTACCCCAATGGCTATGGTGCTGTGGTGAGTAGTTGTACATACAGAAAGGTACAGTAGGTTCATTCCTTACATGTCTCATCTCCTTACCTTGTAACAGCAGACTACAGTTACCCCAATGGCTATGGTGAATAGCTGTATGTAGACAAACATACACTAGGTTCATTCATTACATGTCTCATCTCATTTCCTTGTAACAGCAGACTACAATTACCCCAATGGCTATGGTGAATAGCTGTATGTAGACAAAGGTACACTAGGTTCATTCCTTACATGTCTCATCTCCTTACCTTGTAACAGCAGACTACAGTTACCCCAATGGCTATGGTGAATAGCTGTATGTAGACAAATGTACACTAGGTTCATTCCTTACATGTCTCATCTCATTTCCTTGTAACAGCAGACTACAGTTACCCCGATGGCTATGGTGCTGTGGTGAGTAGTTGTACATACAGAAAGGTACACTAGGTTCATTCCTTACATGTCTCATCTCCTTACCTTGTAACAGCAGACTACAGTTACCCCAATGGCTATGGTGAATAGCTGTATGTAGACAAACATACACTAGGTTCATTCCTTACATGTCTCATCTCCTTACCTTGTAACAGCAGACTACAGTTACCCCAATGGCTATGGTGCTGTGGTGAGTAGTTGTACATACAGAAAGGAACAGTAGGTTCATTCCTTACATGTCTCATCTCATTTCCTTGTAACAGCAGACTACAGTTACCCCAATGGCTATGGTGAATAGCTGTATGTAGACAAAGGTACACTAGGTTCATTCCTTACATGTCTCATCTCATTTCCTTGTAACAGCAGACTACAGTTACCCCAATGGCTATGGTGCTGTGGTGAGTAGTTGTACATACAGAAAGGTACAGTAGGTTCATTCCTTACATGTCTCACCTCCTTACCTTGTAACAGCAGACTACAGTTACCCCAATGGCTATGGTGAATAGCTGTATGTAGACAAAGGTACACTAGGTTCATTCCTTACATGTCTCATCTCATTTCCTTGTAACAGCAGACTACAGTTACCCCAATGGCTATGGTGCTATGGTGAGTAGTTGTACATACAGAAAGGTACACTAGGTTCATTCCTTACCTGCATCATCATCCTTTATGTACTGGTCATGAAACAGTGCTATCTTAAGAGTTATCCTTTCATGAATCTCATGACAATCATTCCTAAATATGATTTTTGAGTTGCTGGACTTGTTTTGGAGAAATAAGGTTTTCTTACTGTTAATCTGGGCTGTGTGTGTATACGTGCACATTTTATATAATATGTGTGTGTGTGTGTGTGTGTGTGTATACACATACAAATCATACATTTCTATTGTTATTATATGGAAAACTCTGACATTTCCATAGATAACCTTGCAGAGTTCATTGCACATTAAGACTTTGATGTGTTTAAGTGTGACTGCATACTATTAATTATGAACCATCTCTTGAGCAGCATACTCATGTGGTGTGCCCACCTACCCACCAAATATATCCAAGATTGTTGGGGGTGTTGAAGCAAGGCCAAACAGCTGGCCTTGGCAGGTAGGCCATATACCAGCATTTCATTAAACTGAGAGTAGCTTTTTAGTTTGGGAATTTATTTCCTGCTTTCCTTTCACAGGCTTCTCTGCAGTTTTACAATGGTGGCTGGGGTCATAACTGTGGTGGAACACTCCTTGATTGAAACTGGGTTCTCACTGCTGTTCACTGCATCAAGTAAGTTCTCATATTATTGGCCAGCTGTCAGGATTAAAATAATAACAAAATAGCATTTGAAATTTCTGTGTTCATTATATAGTTCAGTATGAAATTTTATTTCCTTTTCATGTTTGTTATATACTACATATTGGAATTTACATTTTTTTCATTTTCATACTGAGACAGATTTAAAATGCTATTTATAAGCTAATTGCGGAGGCCATTTTTGTTTAGAAAATAATTTTATTTTTTTGGAAACAAGTAGCATTGCAGGAAAATAAATGAGTAGAGTACTACTGATCCATTATGGTGCACTAAATAGAGTGTAAAAAAATTAAAGAGAAAAAGTATCTCACTTTTCCATCTTAAAACTTACTGCCTCATGGGACAATGTGAATAGGAAAGCTCTTAATTTTAACTTTTCACTGTCTTACTCCATTTTTACATGATTTTATCTAATATTTTACTACAACCATTTCACTCTTCGGTTCATAGCAATTCCATTTATATCTGAGTTGGCTAAAATGTATGATAATTTTTTTTCGTCTAGGAAACCAGCTCACATTTTCTGATTTTAGTCACAAACAAGAAGTCACTGGAACCAAGGCAGTAGGAGTGTACAAATCTAATTTAATATCAGAAATAAAATATGCAAGTTAAAACATTTGTCCAGAGGGCTTCCTCAGATGTTTAAGCCAAAACAAAAAGTGTGTCTTAAAATTTATATCTGATCAAAATCACCTGACTAAAACAGTTAATGAGTTCAAACACAAGTATGTTTCTCCTTCAATAAAGGTTTTAAAGATGCAAAACCATTTAAGCCTGGTGCAATATGGGCTCAAGTGTAGTACTCATTTCATCTCAGCAGTCTCAGTTCTAAGTAACAAATCTCCACCTCTTATATACTCAAAACAATATTTTTAAAAATGCAAACAAAGTTGTTTTTGTGCCTCTTTCTAATTTATGCTTAAAAGAGCATTAGTATGTATTTCTCTGTTCATTTCTGAAAGATGGCTACATATACGATCCTTCAATCATTGATTAGTTTTACCTAGGTAAAATGAACTATACTACACATGTTGCTAGGCAAACTATATTGTTACTATTGCAGTTACCATAAGCTTTCAGTTATACTTCTTTCCCACGTATAGGGTTAAGAAAAGCCTTTATAGTATCTATATATGTGCAAACTCTGCAACTGACACATTTAAAAGTACCTCTTTTCTTACTTGGATCACTGTTAAACAACAAATTAGGCTGTTCTTTGTACCACAATATGTGTCTCAAACTAGTATTCTTTTATGCAAAAACATAGGCTGATCAGTAATATGATTTCTTACCTCTGAAATATCCTGAAGGATGTGCCAATATTTATGTACAATTCTCTTAACAGTTGCAGTGCTCTTATTATAAGTCAGGATACATCTAGAGTTATTTATATTATTTGCTGTGTTATTAATCCTTTGTTGTGAGGAGAACAGAGGTTTAGCTACAATGTTTATCTGTGTTCTGATTTTTTTCAAACATGGTCACATCATCATTTTTATTATATCCTCTCACTATAAAGTCTTTGACAGTTGATTCCATTTGTTTCACCATGTTGGAGTCTATTTTGTTGAGTCTTGTTAACTTAAGGAACTGATTATTGATTATATTCATGAATGCATAATATGGATGCATGCTACTTTGATGTAATAAGATATTTTTCTTAACTGCTTTCTTATACAGGCTTGTATCAATAAACCTTTCCTGGGTTTCAATAATAGTTGTATCTAAAAAATATATATTCTTTTGTTTGATATACATTTCTTGAATTTCATAAATGTACATGCACTAGAAATATATTCAAAAATATGTTAAAAGCATCAATATCCCTTTTCCAATCAATAAATATATCATCCACAAAGCATTGACAGAAAAAAATGTTTTTTCAAAATGGGTTTGTAGCAGACAATATGTACTCTCATTCCCATATATACATTGCTATATTGGCAAAAGTATTTGCTACCGATGCACCCATGGCAACACCTTTTGCTGTTTATACAATTGATTTTGACACAAAAATCTTCTTCTTTCGGCTGCTCCCGTCAGGGGTTGCTACAGCATATCAACTGTTTCCATGTCTTCCTGTCCTCTGCATCTTGCTCTGTCATACCAACCACCTGCATGTCCTCTCTCACCACATCCATAAACCTTATCTTAGGCCTTCCTCTTTTACTGTTACCTGGCAGCTTCATCCTTAGCATCTTTTTCCCAATATACTCTGCATCCCTCCTCAGCACATGTCCAAACCAAGGTAATCTTGCCTCTGGCTTTGTCTCCAAACCATCCAGCCTGGACTGACCCTCTAATATACTTATTCCTAATCCTGTCCATCCTCGTCACACCCAGTGCAAATCTTAACATCTTCAACTCTGCCACATCAAGCTCTGACTTCTGCCTTTTTGTCAATGCCACTGTCTCCAACCCATATAACATAGCTGGTCTCACTACCCTCTTGTAGACCTTCCCTTTCACTCTTACTGGTACTCGTCTGTCACAAATCACTCCTGACACTCTTCTCCACCCACTTCATCCTGCCTGTACTCTCTTCTTCACCTCTCTTCCACACTCACCATTACTCTGAACTGTTGATTCCAAGTATTTAAACTCATCCACCTTCGCCACCTCTACTCCCTGCATCCTCACCATTCCTGTATCCTCCCTCTCATTCACACACATATATTCTGTCTTAGTCCTGCTGACCTTCATTCATCTTCTCTCTAGAGCATATCTCCACCTCTCCAGGGTCTAATCTACCTGTTCCCTACTCTCACTACAGATCACAATGTCATCTGCAAACATCATAGTCCATGAGGACTCTTGTCTGATCTCGTCTGTCAACCTGTCCATCACCATTACAAATAAGAAAGGGCTCAGAGCTGAACCTTGATGTAATCCCACCTCCACCTTAAATGCATCAGTCACTCCCACCGCAGACCTCACGGCTGTCATACTACCCTCGTACATATCCTGTACCACTCTTACATACTTCTTTGACACTCCCGACTTCCTCATACAATATCACAACTCCTCCCTAGGCACCCTGTTATATGCTTTCTCTAAATCCACAAAGAAACACTGCAATTCCTTCTGACATTCTCTGTACTTCTCCATCAACACTCTCAGAGCAAACATCGCATCTGTAGTGCTCTTTCCTGGCATGAAACCATACTGCTGATCACTAATCATCACCTCCCTTCTTAACCTAGCTTCCACTACTCTTTCCCATAACTTCATGCTGTGACTGATCAGTTTAATCCCTCTGTAGTTACTACAGCTCTGCACATCACCCTTATTCTTAAAAATCGATACCAAAACACTTTTTCTCCATTCTTCAGGCATCCTCTCACTTTCCAAGATTTCATTAAACGATCTAGTTAAAAACTCCACTGCCATTTCACCTAAACACCTCCATGCTTCCACAGGTATGTCATCAGGATCAACAACCTTTCTGTTCTTTATCCTCTTCATAGCTAGCCTTACTTCCTCCTTGCTAATCCACTGTACTTCATGATTCACTATCCGCACATCATCCAACCTTCTCTCCCTCTCATTCTCTTCATTCATCAGCCCCTCAAAATACTCTTTCCATCTGCTCAACACACTTTCTTTGCTTGTGAGTATGTTTCCCTCATTATCCTTTATCACCCTTACCTGCTGCACATCTTTACTAGCTTGGTCCTACATTATTTAAAAACACCATTGATAAAATGTCACACAGTGTAATAATATATTGATGTTCGTATTCTGTGTAGTCCAATAAAAACTCAGACTGTATTCCAAAATCTATAGGTATAACCATAAACAAGGAATCAACATCTAAGATAAGGAAAAAACTGTTTTTCAAATTCGTACCTACTGGCCAATCATATAGGTACTGTAAGAAGTTACTAGTAATCACGTAAAATGGTACCAGTCCTTAAAAACTTTTCCTTAGCTGTGACTCCAAATATTTAGAAGCTGGTTTGGTTATCCAGCCTCATACAATGCAGAGATTTCCTTCTTGTATGGAAAATGGAAGATGAGCTCCATTTATAACCTTACCCCAAATGAACAGGCAGCTATGAGGGATTTAGCTAAAAAAACAGTGAGATAGTAATTAAGCCTGCAGACAAAGGTGAGGGAACAGTAGTAATGGACACATCCTTTTACTTAAATACAATGCTTGAAATGCTCTCCACGTCTGATTATGTTAAGATATCCATTCAAGAGAAAAATGCAATAGTCAAACATGTTTTAGAATGCTTGCAAAGTTTATATATAAACAAGAGAATAGACAAGGAGCTATCTAATTATTTGATGGTTAGGAATCCAAAAGTACCAGTGATATATGGTGTACTCAAGCTCCAAAAATCTGTTTCTGGTCCAACAATGAGACCAATCATTTCAGGCCAAGGCTGGATAACACAACTAGCTTCTGACATGAAACATGAACCAATGTAAGTAAACAAAATACCTAGGTGGTGGGCTACACTCCCTACACCCCTGATGTGAGGGGCTGCACCCCCATACCCAATTATATATATATATATATATATATATATACCAGCTCCAGGATCACACTACAATGGAGAAAAGGGCATGTTGGACAAGTGTTTACTTACCCTGGGAAAAGTTTGTCAATCCAGTATTTTAGTTTTTGCGATTTTCATCTTGGGAAAATGACGTTTATAGGTGTCAATATTTCAAAGTAGATCCATTCCAAAGTTTGAAAGAACCTGTGCTTGTGAAACATGATTTGAATAGACTTCTGCTCATATTTACATTATTACTGGAAATACAAACTGTATATTAGAGCGAGGTGAAACACTGCTCCTTCTGTGTTCAAACTTTGCAGTCTTCTATTTCAGACCGGTTCATTTTGCTGTGATTAATTTTTCCTGGTCTTTCTTAAAATAAGTATGAAATCCTTGCTCTCCTCCCAAAAAATATTTTGGGCTTGGAATTAATGCACATATATTCCAAGTGTTGCTCCAGTTAGAAAACAAGAGGACTTATGAAGAATGCTTGATTTAGAAAGGATCCAATAAAATTTACAGTAGTTGTAATGGAAATTTCCAAAAAGAAAATCCTTCCTGAAAGCTAAACATTCCAGAATGACGTGCTCAGTTAAGATCTGTTTGGGTGCATTCTGAATGCAAAAAATAATAGGATGGAATATATTCTTTGATAATAGCCAAGTAACTAAATGGTGTCATTTTGCCTTTAAACAAAATGAAAATTCTAATGCTTACATGCTGTTGTTTGATACAATATAGTTCATGTCACAGTTGCTTGAGCTTCATAGCTTGTAGTGCTAGATGAGTGTGAGTTGTTCATCTTTCCATTTAGGAACAATTTGTTTTCTTTTTTATTGTGTGGTATTTTTCATTTTCCAGAAGTGCAGCCTCCTGGAGAAAGACCAAGAAAGCTTTCTGCTGTCTGCTAGTGATCCTTGTTTCTCCAATCAGCAGCCACCTCAGTCAAAGTATAATAAAGTAAAGGTGTTTGATAGGGAAACCCTCCACTTTGTGAGGTTTAGAGGAAACACTTTTTTGTTGCTTTGTTTCATTTGCTAATAAACCTCGGTCTTGTGTATGCTAAGAGCATGTATACTTAAGCTATGGATTTCAATCTATGTTAATTAGAGATTTTTGAATCAGGGTATGGTGCTTTAAGGAGTAATAGAACAGCTTACCTCAACTTACTTTGTGTTCTACTGCTCTATGAGAATGAATGCCAGCAAAATTAATAATAGAAAAATGAATACAAAATCCAGAATTTTCAAAACATATAGAGTTTTAAAATCATAGTATACATTGGAATGTCTTACTACTGAGAAATAAAAGCACTAGAAATTTATTTTGTAACTCAGGGAACTGTATAGCTTCACAGACCCTGCATCCTGAGGTATGTGTGTGTGTTTGGGAGGGTCTTTTTTTATACACTTCCATGGTTCTAAGTATGCTAACTGCACTGCTGTTGTTTAACTGGAAAAAATATTATATTACATTGTAAAATATGATGCAGCCATGGGTTAGTAAACATAGAGTAAGGGCATGTGGGGATGACGCCCCACATTTGCATATAAATGGAGGCAGAGTCCCTTCATTTCACCTTTTATTTGTTAATGTTATTGATTTTATTTCTTTTGTCTTTTGAAATGTATTTTGTAGTATTCTGAAACTGGAGTTCCTATTCTATTATTAGAAATGTGTTTATTCTACGAATTCAACATTTTTGAATTAATTTTAAGGTGTGTTTTTTCAGGTATTTTTCCAACATTGGTTACCCTGCTTTTTATTAGGTTTATGCTTTGTCATCCTGCAACATTAACCTTCCCCATTAATAGTGGTAAAACCCTACAATACCCATGGACAGCCCTTTTCTTTCATTGTTAGGGGGACATATCTCTAAACTGTACAGAATTTTGCAGGATGTCCAGATTTTTGCCTCATATTGTTCTGTTCCCCATAACAAATGTGTTTTTTGATAAATCACTGGGATGATCTAAGGATTAAAGTTGCTAAATAATGACATGCATTTCAGTTTTGGACTTCATATCCTTCAGAAAATGCATGCTAACAAAAATCCTGTTATTCTAGCAACTTTCTAAGTTTATAAGAGTAACATTTAAAATGTGTCCCCATTTCTATGCATTTGTCCCCATGTCAGGCTTTACCCAGATTGTTTGTGCTGAGCAGCTGAGAGATACGGGGACACCTTATGAATAACTTCATTTCTCCAGGTAGAAGGAGACAGGACTTGAGTGCCATTCTGAGCAGTTGAGAGATACGGGGACATCTTATCAATAACTTCATTTCTCCAGGTAGAAGGAGACAGGACTTGAGTGCCATTCTGAGCAGTTGAGAGATATGGGGACATCTTATCAATAACTTCATTTCTCCAGGTAGAAGGAGACAGGACTTGAGTGCCATTCTGAGCAGTTGAGAGATACGGGGACATCTTATGAATAACTTCATTTCTCCAGGTAGGAGGAGACGGGACTTGAGTGCCATTCCTTTATTCTCCCTACTTCAGAAATGCTTACTTGCCACAGTGTACACTGTGGTAGTCTTTAGTCAGATGCCTGCTCCCACACAGTGACTGCCTGCAATGTGCTCTGAAAACCTGGCCCAACATGTAGAATCTGCTTAAACACAAGCCTCTACAAGGAGGTGCTGTTGCAGTAGTGCTCCTTTCTTACCACCCTATTTGTAGATTAGACTGCACCAGTAACTCACGCACACACCCCACCTGCTTGGCCAAATCTTCCACTGCTTGGCTGTGTTACTTGAACCCAGTGCCACTATTGCAAGAGACAAGGGTTCATTCCTCTGTACCACCACACAGGCTCCCTGCAGGATGACTACATCTGTAGGCTTTAATATTTTTTTCTAACTATAAATCAAGGAATATCTTACTGTTGGCATCTGCGGGGTCTTCTGTAGCCCATAGTGGCTGCCATATTTTCCTAACTGCTCTTTTGACTAATCCTACCATAACTCTCAACCTCTGAACATTAACAGTTATAGTGGTGGCTTTTAAAAGTCTTTGTAGAGGTTGAAAAAGTGGAGCATGTTGTCATTTTTTGACAATAGCGGGTTTTTAGATACTGGAACTTGTATAAATAATGCTGCAGAATCTCTACCTAGGCTAAGTTCTGTTATTCAATAATGTGCATTCCTGTAAACAGGTGTTAGATGATGAGAAGCACCAGTAAACCCCATTGAGCAAGCCTACACTGGGGTGCAAAAATCATAATGCTATGCACAAATCACAGCAGACGACAGGAGTTAACTGCTACTGCTTTTATGAATTTAGCTGTATACAGGTAGCAAGTGCATATGAAGATATTTAAACAAAATGAACTGTGCTATGCAACTAACATGCTTTCTGCCTCACTTTCTGAGATTATTTTCTATAGTCACATAACTACAAGTCTTAGCTTCTTCCCACAAGCCCCACTAGGATATACCTTTCTTCTAAATAATATGGCCATCAAAGATCCAGAATGGATTAATTCTTACTCTGATTTACTATATATAGAAACCCCACGGCTATATGTTTAACCTGCAGATCAGGGCAGATTGTCTTTCAACATTTACCTGTGCTGTCTGTCAGCATTTTGTCATTAAGTGCTTATTACTGCAATTACATTCCCTTTGAATTTGGGGCTTTGAAATCTGCTTCAAATTTAAAGTAAGTTTATCTTTAACATTATATGATGCTGTTACATGAGTTTTGTTATTGTTAGTCAACCCTGATATGTTCACTGAATATAGTTTTCAGTCATTTCCTTATTTCATAAACAGAGGATGATGTTTTTTAAAAGTAGGCTACAAATATTTTATATGTTTGTGAACTTTTTCAATAAATTAAAAAGCATGGTTTTACTTTTTAATTCAACTAAATCTTGCATATGAATACATATATAATTTGCTAATGAGATATGTACTTTGAACATGTGTTGGGCAAAATGTACATGTATTTTGTGAAACAGCCTTTTACAAATATTTTATAGAAAATTATTTATGCGCATGCATGTATCTGTATATATGTATGCATAAATATATATATATGTACACAGACCCATTCTATTAATTTACTTTGCTTTCAGGAAATTGTCCAGTGTCCAACTTATGACTTAAAAAAGTCATCCTTTTGGGAAGGAGAAGTGGCTTTTTGGCATTTTTATTTACATACATACATACATACATACAAATGTTCCAAGCACGGGCAATAAAGCCCTTCTAGCTTGCCAATATGCCAAAACACTTGTTCCCACAATAAATGTCCAGGCTGTTCTTAAAAATATCTAAACTAGCACTTGCTTTAATATAATTTGGTAGTCTGTTCCATGCATCAGCTACTCTGTCAGAGAACTAATTAGTACACTTCTCATTCCTATAGAATCTTCTACATAGGTTATCTGACGATACTTTAGTACTTTTTGATAACCCCAAACATTCCCAGAGGTAGTTGTCCCTAAATACCCTATATACCTGAATAAGATCTCATCTTAAATATCTGTAAGAGACACTGTACAAGTTCAGATATTTTAGTCCTTCATAATAGCTTAGATTTTCACATCCATGGATGCCCTTAGTATATTTCCACTGTACTCTTTCCAGTTTATTCATGCTTGTTTTCTTATAGGGTTTCCATATTGTTATTCCATACTCAAGTTTGGGTCTAATGTAACTAACAAACAATGACTTCATTATGTTTGAATTCCTAGACTTTATAAATCTTTTTAAACAACCTATAGTTCTATAACTATCATTAGCCATTTGGCTGATATGATTAGAAAAACTCATAGCTGAATCTACCCATATACCCAGGTCCTTAAATGAGTCTACAGTTTCAATCACTGTGTGCTGTATTAAATATTCACCTTTCAGTTTATGTCTCCCAAATCTCATATGCTTAGTTATTGATGTATTTATCAGCATATTATTCTCCTGTGCCCAAATGGTCAAATTATTTTGCAGACATGCCTTATCTGTAACACTTGTAATCAGTTTACCCAATTTCAGGTAATCAGCATGTAGACTGTAGAACACCTCAGATGAAAAAGTAAGGTCTGAAAGATACAATCTAAACAAGGGCCTAGTACAGAGCCCTGTGGGACACCTTGATCGTAACCAGGGATACTTGCCATGTCCTATTTGTAAGCCATGCAGCTATCCATCTTATCAACAGTACATCAATACCTAGTTGTGCTAATTTATTGATCAGTGCTTTGTGCATGACCCTGTCAAATGCTAAAGTTAAATCTATATAAATCACATCACAGCATAATTTCTCATTAGTAGCTGTTATTATATTGTTATAGAACATCATGTTACAGGTGGTAATAGATCTATTTTCAACTTATGCATGTTGGTATATGGTTTCAACTCCCAACCTATCCAGTTCTGACAATAACTTATCCAGTATTACCTTCTCCATTATTTTTCCACAACATGAAAGGAGACTTAAGGATCTATATGATTCTGGGTTTGTCCTACTCCCCTTTCCCTTAAAGATAGGTTTAATAAGTGCATGTCTCCAATCTTGAGGAATCTCCCCATATTTATATGACCTAGTGAATAATAGATGTAATGGCAGTGTAAGTTCTTGCTTAAGTGTTCTCAGGTCATTGTTACTTATTCTGTCTCTTCCCTGCACTTTGTTTGGATCCAGTTTGCACAGTTCTTTTTCAATATAATCTAATTTGATTCCAGTATCTGGGGATACCTGGATGCCACTAGGACAACTTACCACCCCTTTTGTGGAGACAAACTGTTTTACATAAGATTTTGTAAATATATCTATAATTTGTTGTGTCTGAGAATAAATTTTGGAATCTGCACACAGTTTATCAATTTGCGTATCTTTACTCCTTCCACATCTTATGTATCTATAAAAAGGTTTCATATTATGCTCAATATCTTTATATAAATTTTGTTAAAATTTTTCTTGATCTTGTCTAACACTGTGCTTAATCTGTTTGTCCAGCTCATTTATTTCAGTTTTCAAAGTTGTAGTTCGACCTCTCTTCCATTTCTTATATTTTTTTGTCTTTCACCTTAATCAGTTATCTTGTTCTTATGGAAATATAGCCCCCTGATGCTACGTGCCTAGATCCTGATGTTAAACATTTTTTTTTTGCTTTTTGCACTCAAACAATTTTTCTTTCAAAACTTTCCACATTCCATTCCATTCCATCATTACATTCCATCTGCAGTTTTTCCACTGAACACCTCACTCCAGTTAGTTTTATATAGTAACTGTTTTGCTTCCCTATAATCTGTAATTAACATCCTGTGCACTGGCTTAGATTTCAGTTTGGCAGAATTATCTAGCAACAAATTAACCTTAATGACCCCATGATCACTGCACATCAATGGTGGTAAAACTTGACTTGAAGTTACAGCCATTTCTTTGGGAACACAAACAATATCTAGTATATTCCGTCCCCTGGTAGGTTGTTTTACAATCTGAAGCATTTGTTGTTCCTGAATATACTCTGTGAATAATTTCTTTACTAACATTGTTGAATCAGTATTATTCCAGTCTGTTTCTGGTAAATTTAAGTCCCCAGCTAATATTATTCTTCCTTCCTGTGTTTCATGTAAGAAATGTGTGAATTCCTCTAGGTCATCTGCACTTGACTTTGGTGGTCTGTACACTCCAACAATTGTTATATGTTCCAGGGTTGTCTTTACTGTCACAGTTACACAGTCTATAGTATTGGTGTTATCACTGAACATGCAATAATCACAAGTCTAATAGCTATCTTTAATCCCTATCATAACACCTCCACCTGATTTTTTGTTAGAATGTCTGTTGCAGTAAAAACATTTATACCCTGACAGAACTGGTTTTCAGTCATTGTTCTTTAACCATGTTTCACAAACTATAACATCAATCTTGTGGAAATGTAGCAAATTTTCTAATAAAACAAAATTATTATTAATGCTCCTAGCATTAACAACCATCAGAGATGCATCAAATGCTGCTATCTGTGAACTGTTACATTTTTGACCTGGCAAAAATCCTGGCTAGTGTTTGTCAAATATTGCAAAATATCTGCTGCAAAAATTCTCTTCCCTGATCTAGACAAATGCACATCATCCTGTCTGAACACTTGTGCCCAAAAGAAGGCTTGGATGCTCTACGCATTTTCAGTTTTTAAAACAGGACATTTTTTCCATGTAGGTGTTTATCCAAAAAATCTTTTCAGTCACAGTGACCGGACTATCCTTTCTATACGTGATTTGTGAAAAATATGTCCTAACACCAGTACAAGCTATACTATCTAGGAGGGCTGTCAGTTCCCGAATAACAGTCAGAGCATCTTTGTTGGTGACATCATTTGTACCAACATGAATAAAAACAGATCCATACTTCCTTACATTAAGGCGTTCCAAGGCTCGTTTCACATCTTCTATTTTTGCTCCTGGCACGCATAACACTACTCGATGTTCATTATCATCTCTGCAAATATACGTATCAGTTCCTCTAATAATTGAATCTCCAGTTACAAGAATATCTTTGCTGGCCTGCTCTGAAGAATCTTCAGCTTCTAGTACAGTGATATCTGCTGTATCAATTGTTATGAAGAATAGATCTTCATCATTATTAGTCTTATTAATTCTACTTTTTCATTATGTATTAAATTCTCATCCAGCTGGCATTGCAAATCCACAGCTTGAGCCATGTAGTCAACATCTGTCTTTCTCCTCTTTTTGTTGCAGTAATGTTCTTCAATCCTTCCACATTCAGTTTTGATTTCTTCCTTTTCACCTGCCCCTTGCCTCTTTTTTCTACCTTTTTCATTGGAAAGGTGATGCCTTTTTCTGTAGACTTAGGGTTTTCTGATAGACATATCTTCATTCCCTCTCACCAGTGTGTTACATAACAAAGCAGAATCCTTTTTACTACGTATTCTCTTTCCTTTACAATCATTAGTCAGGTTCTTTTTCTTCCTTGTTATTTGTTGAGAACTTCTTCCTTTCTTTCTTTTTTTGTTTCCTTCTAAACAAACTGGATCCTCAGATTGCTGAGTACTTGTATCCACAATTCCATAATTCTCAGGGGCCTCATTATGTTTCATAGGGGTTGAATGTTCTTTGCAGAAAATAGATGCATCATTTCCTAAATCTGTTCTATTTGTTCTATGCCTAACATTATTTATTTCATCAGTCCAGTCATTAATATATGACACAACAGTTCTCCAAGCCATGCCAATTGCACAAGTGCAATCATTATCATTAAGTCGAGATTTGCTTCTAACAATGGTAAGCAAATCATCCAACTTTTGACACGAGGAACAAGGATCACCAGTGTTATCAGCTGTTACCTTTAAATATGCATAGCATTTATTATACTGCATAAGATACTTGTGCATTAGCAAATCGTTAATTGCATATTCATTTAAGGAATCCATATTCAGTTTTAATTGAATAAAATATTGCAAAGGAAAAAATTACACAAAGTATAATTATTTGACAGATGCACTTTGTTTTCAATATATTTATTTATTCATTTATATATTTACCTAGTTATATTCATGAGCTATGCCTCATTCATTTCCATTTTAACACAAGGAGATTGCTTAGAAATCTTTTTTAACTATATTTTATAACACACAAGTATATGACCATGTCTAACATAACTTCCTTCATCTTTGGTTTATATAATAAGCCACTCTTCTTAAGATGGGTTTTATGGACTAACCAGTTCTAGCTCCAAGCTTCAGTAGATCCTCCGACATCTCCTATGTCTTACCACAATCACATGACTGGCCACCCCTACTGTTCTTTTCTGATCTAACTTACATGTGTCCATTTGCCAGGCTGTACTCATGACGTTTGTTTTGTGATGTAGGACCTTTTTATTTATCCTACTGAGGCTTGGGCACAGATTCAATAGGTGGGGGGGGGGGCAAATCAGGGCTAGGGTCCATCAAGTGTGTGTGTGTGTGTGTGTGTGTGTGTGTGTGTGTGTGTGTGGTGGGAATTCAAATTTTATTTATTTTATTTATTTAACATTTATTTACCGGGAAAGTCCGACTTGGAATGAAGCCAATTTTCAGTGGAGGCCCGGGGAGAAATGCTTCAGATGCATGTCTTTGCAATGTGGGAGGAAACCGGAGCACCCAGAGGAAACCCACACAAATGCAGGGAGGATATGCAGACTCTGCACAGAAGGCACCCCAGCTGAAAATTAAACCGGAGAACCTCTTGCTGTTAGACGACAATGCTACAGCTGCACCACTGCGCTGTCCACCAATGCCGTCCACATTTTTCTTTCACTCAATCTTTTTGATGAAAAATATACACTAATAAATCTTTGCCAGGCTTTAAAAAAAACTTAAAAATGTGGTTATTGTTAAAATAAGTGGCAGAGAGACATCTGGCAGCAGACTTCAGTGATGGCTGCATCCCTGTTTAATGAGATGAACTTGTAGGTTCTCCTACATTTAATCTCCTAGGTCAGACCTAAAGATGGGACCCTGTACTTTGATTGGCCCCTCCCTGCCATTAAAACCTATATGAATAATGTAGACACTGTGCAATCCTTTCACTCTTTAGGCTGATGCAGACACAACAAACCAGTCAGTATTCCTCAATAAAGACAATTTATTCCCTCAGAGCATGATGTCTCACTCTGGCAGTGAGATAAACTATGCCAGGCACATTCCCTTTTAAAGTTTAGGTTTTATTTTTAGCCTTTCAGTATATGATGTGGCTGTTTGCCAGTTATCATGTTAGCCTAGATTATAAATACTGTAATTCTACATTATGCAATAGAAAATCATCAGAAAGTATTTTCCTGTGGGGGTCTTTCTTTGTTGCAATCCTTATGATGGGGATACACTCTCCATTACACTAACTAGGAGTGTAAAGTTTGTGTTCAGGTATAACATACATTCATTTGTAACATTATGGATCAGTTATTGGAAAGAAAATAACTCAGGCTCTTTCAGATGTCTGATTATGTGACAGTTCCTGAAGGGGATATGATTCAAGCTTTATCAGTGTAGAATCTTTTTAGATTAGCGGATTCATAGAAAAAAGCACTACTCACGAAAAACCAGAACATATTTATTTTGTTTGTGGAGGTGTGCCAGCTCTACCTATTTAATATAACCAATTTCTAGGAGACTACTTTACAGATAAATGAAGTAGTTCCTAAAACTTTAGTCTTGGAGTTGGCTAAACAGCACAGGGAAATGTTAATTGTCATTTATGTCATGTTTGACTAATAGTGATTTTGTAGGTGAAACAGCTATTCAGAACCCCCCCCCTTATTTGCTGTGTTGTGACAAAATTCAAGCAATTATCAATTTCCAGTACTTGTTTTAGTTTCAGTATAATTAAACAGTGTCTGTGTGTTTGGGGAATAAAGCTAGGATCACTCCTCTTCAATAAATGTTTTATAAAAACAGCCAACTAAGTGGACACATTCATTCTTTTGTTTTTTGTTAACTGAGAGGTCCAATTGAGCTGACCCATTTTCATGGAACGCTCAGGAAGAAAAGCTCCAACATCATTACATGTGAAGAAACAGAACTTAAATACAATATTAACACAGGCACAGGCATACAAAATGAAAGTGCAGACATCAGTAGAAATGTATGCAGACAATTATAGTGTACAATGACAATTCTTATCTTATACATGCAAAAATATTAAAGGGCTGGAATTTATATGCAAAATGCCAGTAGCATATTTACTGCTATATGATGAGGAAGAAAACATATACTGAACACATTGCACATGCTCACCCACATATCCAATGATAGAGCATGCCTTGACACCCGCAGAGTAAATGTTTGTTTGTGAAAGTATTAGGATACTGGTTTAGTTGTACATCTTGAAGACAAACTGGTAATTTATTTATGCTATATGACTCAAAGATATGTAATCATTTGTAAGTTTTCTGTAGGATTGTCCACTTGTTTATTAAGAGTAAAAATATACATACCACTGAGACAACTATGTTACTATTTACTGACATTTCATTTCTTGTATTTCAGTTAGTCAATATTGGCTGAGTGAAAACTCAAGTAGCCAAATGTGCATTTTCAATGGAGGAAAAAAAAACTTCGCCCCAACCCTACCCCTACCCAACTAATATAACAACTGTCAGAAGTGCATATGACCCTCCTTGAGAAAAGAAAATGTCGTTATACTAACTCATATTCAGCAGCTGGTATCTAGGTGCATTGCACTATGGTACTCTCTACTCTTTAGTTTGTTATGCTCCCTTGGGTGTGTATGCAATATGTTATTAGCCTAGAAATGGTTACCTGAGGAATTCAGATGTCCTTATTGTCAGTTTTGTGAACCACCTGTTAAACAACCGCATTAGTCCTCATTTTGCAAGGGTTTGTTGTTCTAGAAAGATAACGTAGGTTACTGAGACAAATAGCAGTGGCAGTTTTGTAAACTGCCCATCCCTCAGAAAAAGAAATTTAATTTCATAGTGCCCTTCATTTTTTATTTTTTTAATAACATATGTTTGTTCATGTCACAAGTTTGTGACCCAAGCATTAATGGCTTTATCTTTAATAGCAACCAAGCCAGGCTGTATCTTATAAAGAATGTAGCAGAACGGTTCAGACACTGAACAATGTTAACACCACTGTAATGCTGTGTTGAACTTTTCAAAGCCCGGACACATCACAGCACAGCCTATAGGCATGGCCATACTGAAATAATGAAATAATAACTGACAAACTGCATGTCGATTAATGGCCAATCTTGTTCATGAAGTGGGAGTACAAGGACAACTTAATATCCAGTTTTTTCTGGGCCATGGTTCCTTAAACTGCCAAATTATTTATATTGCATTATCTAGGGAGCAGCACTGTACCATAACTATTGCATCATCTAGGGAAAGCACTGTACTGTAACCGCAAGCTTACAGATGCAGTCATTCATGGATGATCCTTGAGGGAATGAGAGACAATGAATTAAAGAAAATTCAAGCACTCTCTCTTCTTTGGAGCCAAACCAAGTAAGGAAGCTCTGAATGATTCAAAGGGGAGAGACTGTAAGGGCCACAGTTCTATCCGCACATATTTCTTGTCTAGAAGCTGCTTCATTACTCCCTCTTTGCCTTTAACCGAACTTGGATTTTTACACGCGATTCCTTTGATAAAACAATAGCAATTAGAGGGCAACCTGTTAATTCAATAGTCTTTCAATAAAGAGGCTAAACAATTAGGCATTCGGCTTGATGGGAGAATTATTACATGGATGCCCACGGGAAACCACAAAGAATTTTACCCCCGGAAGCCATGAAATGAAGACCTCCCTCTCTCAGAATGGGTGCTTGAAGCACCCCATGGCTTGACTTTTGGTATATTATTGAGTTTACAACTTTTGATCCCTTCTTGGACCAGCATTTGACAGCTGAGTGCCCATCACTGCAGTGAGTAAAATATGAGCAAATCTACACGATGGCCATATGCACTTCACAATACTGAAAACCCAACAAAGTTACGCCTTGTGTTTTTCCTGCCTGCTCCTCTCCACTTCAGGAGTACACCATTGATCTCTCTGTTATAACCCCCATTCTAGTCTCAGCATGACACTCATTCCATTTCCGGGACTTCTCAACTACTTTCAGTTTATGGACTTTCAGGTCATAACAAAGGCAGGCCTAGCCTCCTCTCAAGTGATGGGCTTCATGTAATGTTAATAAATAGGTGAATAAAGGCAATGCTTGAGAGGGATCCATGTCAATCACTATAGCCATGTAATATACAAAACCCAGAAAACAATCATTGTAAATTTTTACTTTCAACTTATTTAGATGTCTTTTACTCAGAGCTCCCAATACTGAAACCAAGTCCTCAGCCCTAGGGCCCTCAGTGCATAAAATATACTGGATCCCATCTGCATAGAGTAGATTGAATAGATTGATATATTTTCTCTTTTACTAAAGACAGTATGAGAACCATGATTGTTGAGGTCTGCTGAGTAAGAAACTGGTCTGGAGCATTGGGTAAATCCTGAATCTGCACAGCTGCACTGATGAGACACGTGCCAACTTCACCAGCCTGCATGCCAGTAATAAGCAAGTGGGAGAACACTAAGCTGCTGGGACCAGCACCCACTGAGCTTCCTACCCCATACTGTGGGTGGGACATCAGCATTGCAGGCAACCCCCTCATCAATAAGAAGCTCAAGAAGTATGGATTTCCCTTTCTGAGTGAGCACCTCTATAAATCCCTCCAAACATTCTTCTGCTGTTTGACTCTTTACTTCATCGAAATTTGGATAGTTCAATTGAAGGTAATTATCTCAAAAAAGGTGTAGAAGACTGTTCCTTTCCAGTGATGTTCAACCATCTTTTTGTTACTTGCATCTTGCCTTCTTTGGAGCTGTCTCTCTTTTGTAACTACAGATTCAGTGATCTACTGATTTACCCTCTTATGGTGACTCTTGAGGTCTTTTGGTTGAGAATTCCTTGAACAGGAACCCGGTCTGAGCCTTAAACTGTTTCCACCTGTTTCACATGTTCTCCAAAGCTGTCATGGTCCTGAAAAGCCCACAGGATTAGCCAACATGCATAACTTTAGCAGAAGGTGCTGGGGTCGTGATCAGCAGATCTGTCTGTAAATCTGTGGGAGGGTGTTAGAACCTGTCACTCCTCCTTAGGATGGACAGAGTGCCAGATTAGAGAACAGACTTTTTTTTTTGCTCTTTAGCTTAGTGTTGAGGGGTGCGGATGTGGCAATGGCACCGGGCACCAAATGAGTGAGCTGTGACTTTGAAACAACCAACCAAGCGAAAATAAAAACAAAATGTCTTTCCCCAAAGCAGCATGAACAGTGCATAAATGTTTAAGCCCTCTTGATGACAAGGTCTTTTTTCCTGAATTACTCAAGTAAAGGAAGAGATAGAAATACTGTGAGTTGGGAAGATACGGATGAAAAATCAAACATAGCTGGAATACTGACTGAGGTATGATTGGACTTAACATGCAGCCCCTTTATTCCTTTTCAGGTATGACATTGCTCTGATTAGGCTAGGTCAGCCTGTGACCTTCAATGACAAGATCCAACCAAGCTGTCTTCCAGCCACAGGCAGAATACTGCCACATAACTTCACCTGCTATGCTACTGGATGGGGAAGACTTTCTAGTAAGTGTCAAATGCAGTGGATCATTACATTATTCCGGACGGATTTTGCACATTTCCTTTTTTTCCACATTATATTTTTTTGGTAGGTTCATAGGTAGGTACTAGACTATCAGCCCAAGGGCCTACGTAAGCCTAGCCAACAAGGTTCCCTGGCTTACGCCACCCAAGAAAGTTATTTTCCTGTGCCACTGTCGAGCAGAGACACAGAAGTGATCCCCGGGTGTATTTCCTATTTGTGGGATTCTGGGAAGGTGTGAATGGTTGCAGTTATATTATAGACTCAGTCCTTTGAATGCCTTTATCCCTGCTAACCCCATGTAAAGGTTGTCTGGGTGCATATTTACATTTCAAGGTACCTTTTTAAAAAATGTAAGTGATGTAAAGGTACACTAAGTTATAGTTTATGACTGAACAGTAATGTACAAATCAGGCCTATAGGGACAGGGTAATAGTTAATTTTCATAATGCTTTCTTATAGGACAACTGTTACAGATAAAAACATCATGTTTGCTTGCATTGTATCACATTTGGTTTAGGCTTGCACTGTTTTTGTACCCATACTGTGCAAAAGATTGTGCTGCTTGTTTACTCTGCTTATAACTTACAACAAGGTAGGTGCCCCTTGGGAAAAGTGAGATGTTCTCTATTTCCCCCAGTGCAGCAACTTCTTTTGGACTTTTGGATTTCATACTCAAAACCTATTTGGACCAAAATAGTAATGATAAACTGTCCTGCTCGCCGTTTTAGCGCCATGGTTATGTTTATACGCCACAGTGCTCCCTTCAGAAAAAGTGATAAATTCCCGAATACTGCAGCCAGAATAAGGTTAATTACAGGTTCCTGCTGTGTTATATAATTGGCAGTAGAAGTTTTTACATGCAGAAAAATAAGAAATTAGATGTCAAATCAAAATCTAATATGTTTTAAATGCACCTTTTTGTTGTTCTTATTTATAAAAGTTAAGCCATCTAAATTTATTCTAATTCTATCCAAAAACTAACACCTGTCTGCAACTTTGTCATATACTACTGGAATATAAATTGCTGAACAATTGCAGATATCATGGGTAGCTATGTATTCAGTTGAATGAATGATTTTGACTAGTGAACATAATAGTTTTGTAGCCGTGTATTTCCTCTATCATTAAACTTATCCTTCTTTGCTTGCCTGATATAAAACTACTAAAACTCAGAACAAGAACAGTAACAGTAAAAGGAAATGAGAAGGACGATTCATTTCCCAATGTATACATAATTAACTTTATTCAGTTTTTGTAATTCAGACAGCTGGCGGTTCTTCTCCAGACAGACTTCAGCAGGTCCGTTTACTCACTGTGGATCATGCAAACTGCTCACGATCAGACTGGTGGGGCAGCACCGTAAAAAGCACCATGGAATGCGCTGGTGGGGATGGAATTTACTCAACATGCAATGTTAGTAAATTCTAAAGTTTAAAACTCTTCCTTCTGCTTACAGTGTTATTAAATGTTTAACTCATAAATTCAGCTGTGTGCTGTGTAAAAAGTAGAAGAACGCAAGGACTATAAAGTGTAAGTGGTCATTAAGTTACAATTACAAGTTAAGTCGACTGTGGCCAATTACTAAATCTGACACACTACATCCAATGCTTTAAAAAGGTAAGAAAAAAGCTCAGCCATATCCCATTTATCATCATTTGTTAAAAGATTCACAGAAAGACAGTTTTGGGAAATGCCTTCTTCAGCTCTATAGCTGACTCATCTCAGACATTGTCTACAGCATTTGCTGTCTGAAGCTTTTAATAAAAGTTAGTTTTATTTCTTTCTCTAAATGCTCATAACATTAGTCACCGGAGTCCGGGAACAGCCCTGTAAAGAACACTGTTGTCACAGCTGGTGATGGTTAAGTTTGTTCCACCTGCAATGTTATTAAATTAAAAACTTTAGAACTCTTGCTTCTGCTTGCAGTATTAGTAAAAGTTTAACTAATAAATTCATGTTTATGATGAAAAGTAGAAGCACCTAAGGACAAGATGAGATATGATGTCTAAGTGGTAACGAAGTTACAAGTTAAATCAGTTGCTCCCAGCTACTTAATGGGTCAGACTAGCTGCAATATTTAAAAAAATAAGGACAAAAAGCCTCAGTCATAAGCTGTTTGTTAACATTTGTTAAAAGAATAACAGAGACTGTTTTGGAAAATGACTTCTCCAGTGCTATAGCTGACTCATCTCAGACAGATGAACTGAATAAAGCATTATCTGCAACATTCTCTGTCTGAAGCTTTAAATAAAAGTTAGCAAAATGAATATGGGTGAGGTTTTTATTTTTTTTTTTAATGCACATAAGGTTAATTACCAGAATCCCGCAAATGATAGTTTAGTTTAGCACAGAAATTCAGATTCAGGGTGTAATCTACTAGGTATGAATGCACTAGTCTCAAAAAAAAATTATTACAGGATAAGAAATATTTCCATAGCACAGATTTGAAATATTTATCACTTTATAACTCATAAATGTGTAGTTTGAATGTTCAAATTATAAATGAACAAAAAAAAGTGCAAAAACTGATTTGCTAGAATAACTTGCTTGCTCAATGGTGAGAAAATATTACAAATGTGTATAAGGTGACTCTGCATTTGTGAGCTAAAGCAAGATGGACAAGTTCTTATTATTTCTAAATCCTTTTGTTTCATAAAAGCGCAGGTCTTGCACCTGTCACCATATTTTCCGAAATACAAACAGGCAGGGAATGTAAAGACAAGTCAACTAAATACTGAATTTCCAGGACAACAGAACCAAAAACGTCAACAGCAACATTTTAAGTCCAAAAATCTTACTCTGTGCAACTCTAACATCAACATAAATCAAAAGAGCACACAGTAAGAATGAATTTATATGTAGAAACTATGGCTATGTATAACACAATTAAAGACTTGATTATGTCAAATACTGCAGTGCGTGCTGCAGATGTTATGACATATAGCACAACAGGAAAGAGGCATAAGCTGAACATTTAACAAAAATGAAAATAAATGGCAAAATCATCTTATCTTAACACATATCCAAAAACAAAATAAGAAACATTACGATGTCATGGGAAATTAAATAATTGTAATAACACAGTATTTACATAATAAAATATACAAAAATATGCCATTTCAGGTGCGTTGTTTTCATGTGCAGAATAACCATAATGCCCTAGAGAATGATTACAGTTATTCAGCAATATCTTGCAGAATAACTGAGCACTTACAAACATCAGCACTACTATACTTATTTATTTATCCTTGTACTGGTGACCAATTCATCCTGTTCAAAGTTACAAGGGAGCTGAAACCTGTCCTAGCGCTAACTAGGCAGAAGACAGACAGAGGACTAATTCTAGATGGGTTGCCAAGTCACCCACAGCATATCTTTGGGATCTGGGAGGAAACCACAGAACCATACAAAAACCCATGCAGACACAAGAAGATGACACCCCAGCTAGGAACCAAACCACAAAACCAAGTTTCATGATACAGCAAAGTTAAAGACTGTGTTACTGAGCCATGTAATTATCCCTTAAATCATGAACAATTAACCTACAGTTACTGTTAGCCATACTTTACAGACATCTGTAGGCTGTATGTATGTACGAGAGCCATGGAGTATCCTTATTGGCAGTATTAGCAAATACTGCAGTGATGCAACACAATGTGATACCCAAGAATTCTAGACTTTGTAAAACTTGGGCTTTATTTTACGCACTTTGCCAAGAAATATGTTATGTAAGTTGTACATTAGCCATGAAAAATGAAATATAAGTGAGTGGGACACTTGCATTTTACAAAATATTGTGTGTTATAACTCCATGTATTCTTTAAGCTTTTGAGCCAGTGTAGACTTCAGGTTTACACGGAGGAGGAAATGCTGCTAGATAATGAATCTACACTCTTGGCATTACAGCTGTAACTAGCACCTTAAAATTAGTTTTTCAACCTACTTAACTTAATTCATGCTCTTTGCATAGAGAGGGTTCACTGTCTATACCCTTTGATTTCTGCAAAGAATTGCATAGCATAGTCACAACTCCAGGAGTTTATGCATTCAAGGCTACTGCTTTTTTAGTCCTTAGATGGGAGATGCATTTAAAAAGAATTTCTTCTTCAATTTTGTGTAATACACTAGTATGAGCAATACATTTTATCCCAACATAATTGCTTGAATTAACAAATTTCTGCATAAAAATAATACAAATAAAAGACAGACACATACACACATGCTATGCCTGTATAGAGCAAGGAGATGTAGAAAAATCCAGTTTTATACATTTTAAAATTGTTTTCCAGGATATCACATTATGACAATTTCTGTTTTCAGTGTCTAAAGCTGCACAGTGGTCCGCAGTCCAAAAAGAAAAGTGAACAGTGCTACAAATAGTGAACTTAAGTTGCATCTGTCTTTGCTGCTGGACAAATATCAGTATATTAATAAGCAAAGTTTTTCTGTACTAACCAGTATAGAACAGATTTATATGCTGGAATCAAAGAATGACTGAGAACATTATTGATATATACTGCTGTAAATATGTGGATTAGATTGATTATAGCAGATTACATTTCATTTTATATAACCCTATTTAAAAAAATCCATTTTTCATTTCTTGTAGTTGTGAATATACAAATGACGTATATTTCTGAAATTCCATTCCACTGTGGAATTGAGGTGAACTAGAGTTTGAGTTTCGGGAATATCTTTGCCTTGCAAGTGTTCTTTAATAGTACAATTTATGCTGCCAGATTTCTCTTGCGCTCTCTCTCTCTCTCTCTCTCTCTCTCTCTCTCTCTCTCTCTCTCTCTGTGTCTGCTGTTTATACAATGAGCTCTGCTACAGACTACAAGGCAATTTTAAACTGCCTTACAAAGTGGATTCCATTTGGCACTGTAACTATAAAAGTCCGCTACCATGCAGCTGTGTACGTGATTATTAAGTGCTTCATCTGATGTATGACTTTAGAAGAAATACTTGGACAGAGAGAACGGCAGAAGAGAAGGCAGCAAGGCTTGGGCCCGACACATCTGCTTGTCACCTACTACGGTTGTTGATAGTGACTGCCAGTCAGAAATAGGAAGAAGTCGCTGACAGCATGATCACTAGGGCTCCTGTGGGGACTGCGTTTATGTTTCTGCATCCTTATTCATCAAAAACTAAAATGCAGTTACTGCAGCTTGTAGAATAAGCAAAAGGTAGCAGGACCTATGCTTAAAGTGAACATATTAAAATGGAAGCAGATCACTGCAATTTTCTGCATTTTTTGTTTATTCATATTAATATCCACAAAATGACACAGAGCTTGGCAGTGCTTGCTTTACCTTCCCTGCCTTAACATCAGTAGTACACATTAGTTTATATACAAAACTGTTATGTATATAAACTAGTTACTTCCTTTTAACATCTTTTATGACTGTGTGAAAAGCCACGACCATCTATAGTGATTAGTCCTATTAAGTGCAGGGCCTTCTCAAAAACCTTCCACATTAGTTATAAGGCCTAGTGCACAGGACGGCTTTTAAACAGACTAATATACTTCAGATCCATTAAAGAGATGGTTTGAAACAGTGTGTGCATGCCTCCCAACTGCCCAGATTTTAGTCTTATGTTTTTATTCTGTTCCTCATAAAATTTGTGGTTTTCTTTTAAATCATTGAGAAATCTCTAAATAATGATATTTGTTTATAGGTTCATAGGTTTTATAAGCCTAGTCAGAAAGTGCTGGCTTTCGCCGCCCCCTTAGATTAGTTCCCTGTGCCTCTGTCCAGTATAGCCACTAGTTCCCTGTGCCGCTGTCCAGCAGAGCCACTGCAGTGATCCCCGGGGTAAATTTTCTGTTTCCCATCCACTCGTCAAGGTTTCTCTTGAAGAGCGTTAGTGAGGGGCTCTGTCTAATGTAGATTGGAATCCTGTTCCAAAGCATGGGGAGTCTCTGGGACAGGAATCTATCCCTCCAGCATATCCTATTTATCATTGTGGTGAGGTTTAGATTCCTAGAGCGTGTGACTCTCGGGGATTTGTTTTTTTTTTTAGGTGGAGCATTTCCATCAATTCTGGGTTGGACATGGCCTTGTGTGTCAGGCAGAGATCACCTCTGAGTAAGCGGAAAGCAACCAAGTACAGCTGGAGTTTCTTCAGTCGAGCTGCATAGGGCATCTGTTTGAGGCCAGTAATCCTCTTGGTGAGGTACTTCTGTGGTCTTTCCAGTTGTTGCAGGTGTCTTGTAAGGTACATCCCAAATGGGGTGTTGTACTCTATGATGGGTCTGATGAGTGATGAGTAGAGGGGCACAATAACCTCTTTTGTTCTAGATGTGAACCCTTTTGTGATTAGGTGGGCCACATAGAAGGATTTTCTAACCACCTTGGCAATATGATTATCAAAGAAGAGATTACTATCTACTTGGGTCCCCAGATCCCTTATTACATTTTCTGTATTTAGGGGACTACCACGTATGTGGTAGTTCATGGGCACTTTGTTTTTTCCAAAGGGGATGACTATGCACTTTTGGTATTTAGCTTGAGGCCATGATTTTGACACCAGGTATCCGTCTCAGTGAGGCCCTTCTGGAGGATATCTGTATTAGTCAGAGAGTCAGTTATGTCCCCCAGTTTGCAGTTGTCTGTGAACTTGGTCAGCCATAGTCCTGTGCTTGCCTGTACCTCTGAGAAGTATATACCAAACAGGAGGGGTCCCAGGACTGAACCCTGGGGGACACCACTTGTAACTGGTTTAGAGTCGGACCTAGAGCCTGCAACTCTCACTGTGTGGGTTCTATCCATGAGCCAATTGGCAACCCATCTCATGACGTAGGGGTTTATGTTCAGGCTGGTGAGCTTGTCTTTAATACCAGAATGGGGAATGGTGTCAAAAGCCTTTGCGAGGTCTAGGTAGGCTGTGTGGACCTCCTTTCCCTCATCTAAAGCCTTTGTAACTGTCTCAAAGAAGTCCACCAGGTTTAGGAGACATGATCTGCCCTTAACAAAGCCAAACTAGGTAGGGTCCAATGTTTGGAGGTTCCCAATGTCTCTATTAATGAGTTCCATGATGATGTGCTCCATAGCCTTGCAGACCAGGCTAGTCAGGCTTATAGGGTGATAGTTCCTGGGGTCTGTTGTGGCTCCACCTTTGTGGAGCAGGATAACTGTTGCTGTGCACCACTCTATGGGTACATAGCCTGTAGAGAGGCTGAATTTGAACAGTGTGTTTAGATGAGGGGTTAGTTCATTTTGGAGCTCATGTAAGACACACCCTGGGACAACATCCGGTCCCATTGAAGCTGTGTTTTTGGCTTTGGATAGGGCTGTTTTAACCTGTGTGTCACTGATTGCCCGGGCTCTACATTCTTCTGGTATGGTTATGGGCCCTTTAGGGGGTAAGAGGGGGGTGAAGTTTGCACTAAACTTGTCTGCCAGAATGTTGGCAATATCAGTCGGTTCAGTGTATTTTGTGCCATTCTGCACTAACTCAGATCAGATCTGAGAGTTTCCTCTTAGGTTCTTCACATAGCTAAAGAACGCTTTGTGGTTATCTTTGGAGTCCTTGGCAGTTTTTCTTTTGAAGCTAGCCTTGCATTATTTTATGAGGGATCATAGTTTCTTGCTGATACTGATCAGAGATGTCTTTCCTACTTGGGATTGGGAATTTCAAACTTCATATCCTTCAGAAAAAAATACATGCTAATGGAACAGCTGTCACTCTAGTAACTTTCTAAGTTTATAAAAGCAATATTTAAAATCCGTCCCTACTTTTGGGCCTTTGTTCCTCAATTATTTTGGCTTTGCCCAGATTTCATGCACTAAGAGGTTGAGAGGTGTGTCTACACTGCTAATGAAACAAAACTAGTATGGGCATGTTTTTGACATCTGTGCTTGTCATCTTTGAAGACTGGTTCTTGAATTACATTCTTAAGGCACTCAATTTACTTAGCACACCCTGTGATATAATTTAATAAATCTTCATAAAACCGCGGTGGTGGTGCTGCGGTAGCGTTGTCACCTCACAGTAAGATTCTGTCCGGTTTGATTCTCAGCTAGAGCGTCTTCTGTGTGGAGACATGCATGAATGGGCGTACCTTCGTTGAAGGTTGTGCATCAGGGCTGGTAACTCGGCACGTAAAAATCAACTACCAATCATTAGTGGACTGGAGTTCCACTGTGGCGAACCCTAACCGGGAAAAGCCGAAAGACACAACAACAACAACAACATCCCTAGGAAAAAAGCTTTATATTTTTGCATTTTATTTATTGATTGAATGAGAGTGATAACGAGAAGCGATGAACTGCTCGCAGCAAGTATGATGTAAACGACCCTCTGGCTGTACAGCTCATATGCATTATTCTACAGCTTCTTCAAATAAAAAGGCACTTAAATGATTGCTACACAGATTATATCCTGACTGTAGCGATATCAAAGAAACCTTGTTTTACTGCATTTGATATCAGAATACTAATTTATTGCAGTTTACAAAATATATAGCATATCAGAAGGACTTGCATTGTGTCTTTGTGGACTTGGAGAGCGCATATGACAGGGTGCCTAAAGAGGATTTGTGCTATTGTATGAGGAAGTTGGGAGTGGCAGAGAAGTATGTACAAGTGGTACAGGATATGTATAAGGGCAGTGTGACAGTGGTAAGGTCTGCAGTGGGAGTGACAGATGGATTTAAGGTGGAGGTGGGTTACATCAAGGATCAGCTCTGAGCCCTTTCTTATTTGCAATGGTGATGGACACATTGACAGACAAGATCAGACAGGAGTCCCCGTGGACTATGATGTTTGCCGATGACATTGTGATCTGTAGTGAGAGTAGGGAACAAGTTGAGGAGATCCTGGAGAGGTGAAAATATGCTCTAGGCAGGAGAGGAATAAAGGTTAGCAGGACTAAGACAGAATATGTGTGTGTAAATGAGAGGGGGGCTAGAGGAATGGTGAGGATGCAGGGAGTAGAGTTAGCAAAGGTGGATGAATTTAAATACTTGGGAATGGATCAACAGTTCAGAGTAATAGTGAGTGTGGAAGGCAGGTGAAGAAGAGAGTACAGGCAGAGTGGAGTGGGTGGAGAAGATTGTTTGGAGTGATTTCTGACAAATGTGTACCAGTAAGAGTGAAAGGGAAGCCCTACAAGAGGGTAATGAGACCAGCTATGTTATATGGATTGTTGGAGATGGTGGCACTGACAAAAAGGCAGGAGTCAGAGCTGGAGGTAGCAGAGTTAAAGATGATAAGATTTGCATTGGATGTGATGTGGATGGACTGGATTAGGAATCAGTATATTAGAGGGTCAAGCTCAGGTTGGACGGTTTGGAGACAAAGCCAGAGAGGTAAGAATGCATTGGTTTGGACATGCTGAGAAGGGATGCTGGGTATATTGGGAAAAGGATGTTAAGGATGGAGTTTCCAGCTAAGAGGAAAAGAGGAAGAGGCCTAAGATAAGGTTTATGGATGTGGTGAGAAAGGACATGCAGGTGGTTGGTGTGACAGAGCAAGATGCAGAGGACAGAAAGAAATGGAAACAGATGATCCAAAGCCAAAGCCAGTGGTCTGTGGCTGTCCAGGTTTGCAGATGCCTGCAAGCTGGGCACTGTCTTAAATTCCCCTAGTGATGTGAACATCCTCCAAGAGGGCCTTACCCAAACTAATGACTGGTGCCGGAAGCAAAGCCTCAAACTGAATGCCAAGAAATGCATCATTATCCCCTTTGGGGAAAATGTCATCCCCACTAATTATCACATTAATAATGTACTAAGCATACAATCAGTTGTGAGGGACTTGGGCACCCAGGTTAATAGCAACCTGACTTTTGACCACCACATTGCCTCAGTTGTACGGAAGGCTTTCTACATGGCCCACCTCATAAATAAGGGTTTTTCATCCAGGAATAAGGAGGTCATAACATCCCTGTACTTCTCACTTATCAGACCCATAATTGAGTACAATGCCCCCTTCAGCATGTACCTTGCCAAGCACATGCAGCAATTGGAGAGACCACAGAGGTTCCTAACCAGGAAAATCCAGGGTCTCAAACACCTATTCTATACAGATAGGCTAAAAGCCCTGTCCCTCCACTCACTCTCATATAGACTGCTCAGAGGTTACCTGGGTCTGGCATACAAGACCATTTCAGACCCAGCCTTGATGGAGTTGCTGCATATCTGTAATTCAAACTCCAGTTGTGCAACTCACATGCAAGGTCTTAACCTGGTCTGTGACATTAATAGAACTTGTTGGCATGATAGATTTGTGTCCCAGAGACTCCCCCCTCTGTGGAATAGACTCCCCTCTCCATGTCAAGCAGAGTACCTCACTAGCCCTCTAAGAGGAACCTGGACCACTGGATGGGAAACAGAAAATATACTCCTGGGATCCCACCGTTTTCCCTGCTGGACAGGGGAAACAGGTGCTGACTTAGCGAACATGGGCGAAATTCTTGGCTAGGCTTATAAGGGCCTCTGGGCCAATAGCCTAGTATCATCCTATGAACCTAATCCTCTGTGGCGACCCCTAACAGGAACAGCTGAAAGAGGAAGAAGAAGAAGCAGTTGCTGGAGACAACAAAGTCACCTCTCATGACTGCACAAACTAGACTAATTAAAAATAATAATAACTTAGTGACATGTGGCCATTGATCCAGGCAATGAAAATTCCTATTCATTGGCAAGACAACTTCAAAGAGGGAAATGAATACTTTTTTGGGTCCCATTTTGCTAAGACCCAGTTGTGATGAAATGCACAAATAAACATTGGGCATATGGTCAAGTATTATGAGCAGTCAAACTGCCCTTTATTGTAAACCAATATACTTCCAGCAGCTTTGATAAAATGTGCCTTGGATATTTTCTTCACAGTTTTATAGGTTTACAGGTAAGTACAGCAGAACTAATGACTATAGCATTTTTATATTACTACAGTTACTGGGTCAAAGGCAGATGATGTAAGCAACAGCTTTATTTTTGTCTGACATAAATGAGTTAGGGTGATGGACCTAATTGTGCTGGATGTAGTTACTAATCTAGTTTCATGAATATTATTTACTTTTAGAGATGGCATGCATTTGATTTACACCTTCCATTTCTGAGTCTCCTTTTATGGTTTTCAGCTGTTATACTGCCCTATTTCATTTTATATAAATTGCTGAATTGCTTCAGCAATACCAACCGACAGCCATGTAAAGCAAACATTTTCATTGCAGGGTGACTCTGGTGGGCCTCTGAACTGCTGAAACTCCAATGGTAAGTGGGAAGATCATGGAATTGTCAGTTTTGGCTCTGCTAATGGCTGCAACTACCCAAAGAAACCATCCGTTTTCACAAGGGTCTCTGCTTTCAACAGCTGGATTAGCCAGGTAAGGTGATGGCTGTATAATTTTCCTCTTTTGGTATTGTTTGTCACCTTCCGTTCCTTAACAGCATTGTTAACATGCCTGATCAGCTTTATATGAGCTATTGTTATGATCGTTATCTTTTTATTCATAGGTTCATAGGTTTATACTAGGCTATCTGCCCTAAGGCATTTATAAGCCTAGCCCAGAGTTTTTGTGGTCTACGCCACCCCTTATGTTAAAAAATACTGTGCCCATTAGTTTGTTATGCCTCTGTCCAGCAGTGACACAGAGATGATTCCCGGGGTAAACCTACAATCTCCCATCCACCGGTCAAGATTTCTCTTGAACTGAGCCAGCGAGGTGCTCTGCCTCACATGGACCGGGATTTTATTCCACAACATAGGGAGTCTCTGGGTGACAAATCTATCCCTCCAGCATGTCCTATTTATATCCGTGCTAAGGTTTAAGTTGCTTGCTCTAGTGTATCTGGTAGATTTGGATTTTTTGAGGTGGAGCATGTTCATTAATTCCGGGTTGGACATGGCCTTGTATGTCAGGCACAGGTCACCACTGAGCAGACGGTATGCGACTGAATAGAGCTGGAGTTTCTTCAGTCTGGCAGCATATGACAGATTTTGGAGTCCCTTTATCCTTTTGGTGAGGAACTTTTGGGGTCTCTCCAATTGCTGCAGGTGTCGGGTGAGATACATCCCGAATGGGGCATTGTACTCGATCATTGGTCTGATAAGTGAAGAGTACAGGGGAACAATGATCTCACTTGATCTGGATGTGAATCCCTTCATGATCAGGTGGGCAATGTAGAAGGTTTTTCTAACCACTTTAGCAATGTGAGTGTTAAAAGAAAGGCCACTGTCAACCTGGGTCCCCAGGTCCCTGATAACCTCTTCTGTGCTTAGTGGATTGCCACCTATATGGTAGCGTGGGGTTACCTTATTTTTCCGAAGGTATGACTATACATTTTTTGGCATTTAACTTCAGGCCATGGCTCTGGCACCAGCTATCAGTTTCCGTGAGACCCCTCTGAAGGATATCTGTGTCTGATGTACTTTCCACTATGGCTCCTAGCTTGCAGTCATCTGCAAACTTTGTCAGCCATAGTCCTCCTATGTTAGCCTGTACTTCTGAGAAGTAGATGCCAAACAACAGGGGGCCAAGGACTGAGCCCTGTGGGACACCACTTGTGACCGGCTTGGAGTCTGACATGGCGCCAGCTACTCTAACCCTGTGGGTTCTGTCCTTTAGCCAGTTTGTGACATATGGGTTTACATTTAAGCTGGTAAGTTTCTCTATAATACCCGAGTGGGGTATTGTGTCGAAAGCTTTTGCAAGGTCAAGGTAGGCTGTAATAAGGGAACGCAAGTATGATGTAAACGACCCTCTGGCTGTACAGCTCATATGCATTATTCTACAGCTTCTTCAAATAAAAAGGCACTTAAATGATTGCTACACAGATTATATCCTGACTGTAGCGATATCAAAGAAACCTTGTTTTACTGCATTTGATATCAGAATACTAATTTATTGCAGTTTACAAAATATATAGCATATCAGAAGGACTTGCATTGTGTCTTTGTGGACTTGGAGAACGCATATGACAGGGTGCCTAAAGAGGATTTGTGCTATTGTATGAGGAAGATGGGAGTGGCAGAGAAGTATGTACAAGTGATACAGGATATGTATAAGGGCAGTGTGACAGTGGTAAGGTCTGCAGTAGGAGTGACAGATGGATTTAAGGTGGAGGTGGGGTTACATCAAGGATCAGCTCTGAGCCCTTTCTTATTTGCAATGGTGATGGACACATTGACAGACAAGATCAGACAGGAGTCCCCGTGGACTATGATGTTTGCCGATGACATTGTGCTCTGTAGTGAGAGTAGGGAACAAGTTGAGGAGATCCTGGAGAGGTGAAAATATGCTCTAGGCAGGAGAGGAATAAAGGTTAGCAGGACTAAGACAGAATATATGTGTGTGAATGAGAGGGGGGCTAGAGGAATGGTGAGGATGCAGGGAGTAGAGTTAGCAAAGGTGGATGAATTTAAATACTTGGGAATGGATCAACAGTTCAGAGTAATAGTGAGTGTGGAAGGCAGGTGAAGAAGAGAGTACAGGCAGAGTGGAGTGGGTGGAGAAGATTGTTTGGAGTGATTTCTGACAAATGTGTACCAGTAAGAGTGAAAGGGAAGCCCTACAAGAGGGTAATGAGACCAGCTATGTTATATGGATTGTTGGAGATGGTGGCACTGACAAAAAGGCAGGAGTCAGAGCTGGAGGTAGCAGAGTTAAAGATGATAAGATTTGCATTGGATGTGATGTGGATGGACTGGATTAGGAATCAGTATATTAGAGGGTCAAGCTCAGGTTGGACGGTTTGGAGACAAAGCCAGAGAGGTAAGAATGCATTGGTTTGGACATGCTGAGAAGGGATGCTGGGTATATTGGGAAAAGGATCTTAAGGATGGAGTTTCCAGCTAAGAGGAAAAGAGGAAGAGGCCTAAGATAAGGTTTATGGATGTGGTGAGAAAGGACATGCAGGTGGTTGGTGTGACAGAGCAAGATGCAGAGGACAGAAAGAAATGGAAACAGATGATCCAAAGCCAGAGCCAGTGGTCTGTGGCTGTCCAGGTTTGCAGATGCCTGCAAGCTGGGCACTGTCTTAAATTCCCCTAGTGATGTGAACATCCTCCAAGAGGGCCTTACCCAAACTAATGACTGGTGCTGGAAGCAAAGCCTCAAACTGAATGCCAAGAAATGCATCATTATCCCCTTTGGGGAAAATGTCATCCCCATTAATTATCACATTAATAATGTACTAAGCACGCAATCAGTTGTGAGGGACTTGGGCACCCAGGTTGATAGCAACCTGACTTTTGACCACCACATTGCCTCAGTTGTACGGAAGGCTTTCTACATGGCCCACCTCATAAATAAGGGTTTTTCATCCAGGAACAAGGAGGTCATAACATCCCTGTACTTCTCACTTATCAGACCCATAATTGAGTACAATGCCCCCTTCAGCATGTACCTTGCCAAGCACATGCAGCAATTGGAGAGACCACAGAGGTTCCTAACCAGGAAAATCCAGGGTCTCAAACACATATTCTATACAGATAGGCTAAAAGCCCTGTCCCTCCACTCACTCTCATACAGACTGCTCAGAGGTTACCTGGGTCTGGCATACAGGACCATTTCAGACCCAGCCTTGATGGAGTTGCTGCATATCTGTAATTCAAACTCCAGTTGTGCAACTCACATGCAAGGTCTTAACCTGGTCTGTGACATTAATAGAACTTGTTGGCATGATAGATTTGTGTCCCAGAGACTCCCCCCTCTGTGGAATAGACTCCCCTCTCCATGTCAAGCAGAGTACCTCTCAAGCCCTCTTTAAGAGGAACCTGGACCACTGGATGGGAAACAGAAAATATACCCCTGGGATCCCACCGGTTTCCCTGCTGGACAGGGGAAACAGGTGCTGACTTAGCGAACATGGGCGAAATTCTTGGCTAGGCTTATAAGGGCCTCTGGGCCAATAGCCTAGTATCATCCTATATACCTATGAACCTAATCCGCTGTGGCGACCCCTAACAGAAACAGCTGAAAGAGGAAGAAGAAGAAGCAGTTGCTGGAGACAACAAAGTCACCTCCCATGACTGCACAAACTAGACTAATTAAAAATAATAATAACTTAGTGACATGTGGCCATTGATCCAGGCAATGAAAATTCCTATTCATTGGCAAGACAACTTCAAAGAGGGAAATGAATAATTTTTTGGGTCCCATTTTGCTAAGACCCAGTTGTGATGAAATGCACAAATAAACACTGGGCATATGGTTAAGTATTATGAGTAGTCAAACTGCCCTTCATTGTAAACCAATATACTTCCAGCAGCTTTGATAAAATGTGCCTTGGATATTTTCTTCACAGGTTTATAGGTTTACAGGTAAGTACAGCAGAACTAATGACTATAGCATTTTACATTACTACAGTTACTGGGTCAAAGGCAGATGATGTAAGCAACAGCTTTATTTTTGTCTGACATAAATGAGCTAGGGTGATGGACCTAATTGTGCTGGATGTAGTTACTAATCTAGTTTCATGAATATTATTTACTTATTAGAGATGGCATGCATTTGATTTACAACTTCCATTTCTGAGTCTCCTTTTATGGTTTTCAGCTGTTATACTGCCCTATTTCATTTTATATAAATTGCTGAATTGCTTCAGCAATACCAACTGACAGCCATGTAAAGCAAAAATTTTCATTGCAGGGTGACTCTGGTGGGCCTCTGAACTGCTGAAGCTCCAATGGTAAGTGGGAAGATCATGGAATTGTCAGTTTTGGCTCTGCTAATGGCTGCAACTACCCAAAGAAACCATCCGTTTTCACAAGGGTCTCTGCTTTCAACAGCTGGATTAGCCAGGTAAGGTGATGGCTGTATAATTCTCCTCTTTTGGTATTGTTTGTCACCTTCCGTTCCTTAGCAGCATTGTTAACATGCCTGATCAGCTTTATACGAGCTGTTGTTATGATCATTATCTTTCTATTAATCTCAATTCCCCGATCGGACAAACACATCTGTGCACAAACCTTGTATTGTCTTCTCTGCTGCTTTTACCTTCACTGTATACATACACTCTCTCTGTGAACTAACGCCATCCCAAGGGACTACTGTACAAAAATAAATTCAGCATCAGCTCATCATCTGCATAAAATTTAGCTGCACAATGACAGGCATAAGGTCTACAGTCTCCTCTTCTCTGATTGTGACGCATGTACCAGTCTGCAGGGAGCCCTTACGTAACATCTGAGCTTCAGTTCTCATAATCATGAACAGTTTATCTGTAAAATAGAGAGACATTTTATTACCCAAGTTGATGTTAATTATTTTGATACCTTAAAGGGATGTTTATATTTCAGTTCCATGCACTACTGTGTTCTATTTATTTAATCTTCCTGACTGTGTTTGGAAATTAACTTTTATCAGTTTAGCACAACTTTCTAGTTCAGTATGACTTCTAAGTTAAACAGGCAGGTAACTAAATAAATAAATAACATCCATAATATATGTAGCAATGTTATCATAGAATAGCCTTTATGTTCACATTGCTGTCTGTAATGTACAAGCATGTGCACGTTGCACTTAAACATTACACTTTATAACCATGCTTACACGATGGCAGGAAGGTATCCGGAGAACCATGCCTGGCATAGTGACTTGAATCAGTCTTGCACATTTTTTAATAGGAAAAATGACAACTGGGATATAAACTTGCAACAAAACAGTTGAGTGTGTAGCAGCTGGGGATTTCTCCCATTTTTTAATTCTTGCAGCTGTATCTCACAGTGGTGCCATATGAGGTAGTACTAAAGTATCCCTTCCTGACTGCTTAAGCAATTTATTTTCATACAATGATGGAACAATCCTGTAAAATACAATAAATATAATACACACACACACACACACACACACACACATACTAGTGGGGTATAATTAAAGTTCTATATGTATTCATGAAGAAGGGAATTTGTATGGGTTTCCTGCTCATTTCCTAGCCTGTATTCACTTCTGAATAAGTGCAGGTAGCCGTGTCCCACCATGACCTTGTTTTGTTAGTAGACTCACTTTACTGCATTCGTAAAGTATTTCTAATGTAAAAATAAATATATATATATATATATATATATATATATATATATATATATATATATATCTTATATGAATCCAGCATACTAGATGATGTGAAATACCTTTACCATATGTTAGTCACTATGAAATTAGCTATAATACAACACATAGCTAGAAAGGATCTATCTGACAGACTGCTGTAACACACAGGAAGTGGAAAGTACCTTATTCATAGTCCCACTCTGTAATAGTGGAATAGATATTTCTAAAGGCACAATCAAGTGACAGTGACCAGAGTTTCCATTCTTTTACCATTCCACTGCAACAACTGTGACAGAAACATGCCAGTATTTAGTCGGGCAGAGGCTTTGATCTACATCAGGATTTCTAGATGCTCTCGCTACAGATCCATAATCTAAACTCATAAATCTTCGGTGATGTGGTAGGCAGGAGAAGGCACACTCTGTCTGATGTAACTGCAGCAACATTATCAAACTGATAGGCATGGGCCTGAAGTCTTCTTTCAGTCTATAACTGCACACTGTTGGAATATAAGCAGGTCATTTAATGAAAAGGCAGTGCTCCTGGGCTTCCTTTGAAAAGACACATTTATGCCGATTGTGTTGATCAAGGCTGATAAACAGACCAATAAATAAGTAATAACAACACAGTCTTTGACATAAAAGGTATTTTGTGGCCACTGTTACTTTTCTGGGCTTCAGTCTTTTTAATTTCTCCAAGTCTTTTGGGTTTCTAATACCATGACGGGAATGGACCCCATTCCTAAGTGAAAGCATGATTAAAGTTCATGAAATTAGTATTGTTTCAATCTTTGATGTCAGCCAGTAGTGCTCTTCGCAGCACCCGCAATGTGCCCATTAATGACTCCTTCTTCATTGCGTATGCAGTTACATGCATTGATAACATATCCAAATATGCCTGCAAATTCTTTTTTATAAGACTCGCTGCTCCTACTACTATTGGAACTGTCTGGGTATCTTCCACATTGCTCTCTTTTCTGCCTGCAGATCCTGATATTTCATGACTTTGTGTCTCTCTGTATGCAAGACACCGTAGTCACTAGATGTGGTGATTTCAATGATCAATGCTACTTTTGTATTCTTTTCTTGGACCACTATATCCAGTTTTCTAGCATCTATCTTTTGGACTGCTAGTAATGGGTGATTCCATGTGATATAAATTTCATCATTTTCTATGATGCTTTGCGGCTCATGTTTCCAGTGTTTTTCAGCCACTTCAATACCATAATGTTTACACAATCCCCAGTGCAACAGTATCACCACATTATTATACCTTTCAGTATACAGTCCTTCTGCCATTAATGTGTCGCAACCAGCAACAAGGTGAGTGACTGTTTCCAATTTGGTTTTACAAAACCTACATTTGTCTGTTTCTCCCATATGTTCAATGGACTTTGTAAACCAGCGTGTACATAGCCCACTATCTTAGGCTGCCAATATTAACCTTTCATTTCTTGATTTGAATTCGCCTGTCCTTAACCATTCCTGCATTCGTTCCTGATCAACATGAGGTTCTTCCAGAAGTTTTTTATACTTTCAACTATATTTATGTTTTTTCCACATTTCTTGCCTTTTCATCTGGTCCTTCACCTTATATTCTTTCTTTTGTTTTTTGGCACATTCAGTTGCTGCCTGGTTTTTATCTACTTCTGGTTTGATTTCCATACCTGCTTGATGTTGATAAGCTTCTGCTAAATTAAGCAGAGAAGTCATCTTAGATTTATTCTCCTCATGTTTCAAAACTTTCACTACATTTGGATCTTGTGAGGTCAGTAGATATGTGTGGAGACCCATGATTGCAGATCTATACATATAATCAATTTCAAGTAGGCCCATCCTTCCTTCAGAACAGGTAATATATAATCTTCATATACACTGATTTGTATAAATCATTTGGTGAGCATGAAGCATCCTTCTTGTTTTAATATCTAATCTATTCAACACTTTTTGGGGCCAGTCAGTCACTCCAAAACTGTAAGTTAGGACAGGAAGAGCAAATTAATGTACAGCTTGAATCTTGTTCCTAGATGTCAATGCTGTTCTCAGGATTAATTTAAGTCTTCTAAAGTATTCCTTAAAAAGTCTTTCGGCTTTTCCCGGTTAGGGGTCGCCACAGCGGAACTCTGGTCCACTCATGATTGGCAGTGGATTTTTATGGTGTAGAGTTGCCAGCCCGACGCCCAGCCTTCAACTAAGGCATGCCCATTCACGCTCACATCTACCTGCATGTCTTTAATGTCACTTGGCTGCATGGAGGACATGCAGACTCATAGGTTCATAGGTTCATACTAGGCTATTATAAGCCTAGCCCATAGTTATGTGGCTTTCGCCACCCCTTTAGTTTGAATAAAAACTATGCCTATCATTTTGCTGTGCCTCTGTCGAGCAGTGACACTGAAGTAATCCCTGGGGTATATCTGCAATCTCCCATCCATTGGTCAAGATTCCTCTTGAACAAGGCCAGAGAGGTGCTCTGCCTCACATGTACCGGGATTTTGTTCCACAGCATAGGGAGTCTCTGGGTGATGAATCTGTCCCTCCAGCACGTTCTATTTATAACCGTGTCAAGGTTTAAGTCTCCCGCCCTTGTGGT
This sequence comes from Protopterus annectens, assembly GCF_019279795.1. Classification (NCBI taxonomy): domain Eukaryota; kingdom Metazoa; phylum Chordata; order Ceratodontiformes; family Protopteridae; genus Protopterus; species Protopterus annectens. Next base: position 871,615,053 of record NC_056743.1, read on the forward strand.
TCTGAGGGATCTAGATTTTTTGAGGTGAAGCATATTCATCAAATCTGGGTTTGACATGGCCTTATATGTCAGGCACAGGTCACCTCTGAGCAAGCGGTATGAGACTGAATAGAGCTGGAGTTCTTTCAGTCGGGCAGCATAAGACATATTTTGAGACCCTTTATCCTTTTGGTGAGGAACTTTTGGGGCCTTTCAAGCTGCAGCAGGTGTCTGGTCAGATACATTCGAATGGGGCATTGTACTCAATCATAGGTCTAATGAGTGATGAGTACAGGGGACGATGACCTCCCTTGATCTAGATGTGAATCCCTTCATGATCAGGTGGGTGATAGAAGGTTTTCCTAACTACTTTAGCAACATGAGTGTCAAACGAAAGGCTACTGTCAACCTGGGTCCCCAGATCCCTGATGACTTTTTCTGTGCTCAGTGGATTGCCACCTATATGGTAGCTAGGGGTAACCTTGTTTTTCCCGAAGGGTATGACTATGCATTTTTTGGCGTTTAACTTCAGGCCATGGCTCTGGCACCAGTTATCCATTTCTGTGAGGCCCTTCTGGAGGATATCTGTGTCAGATGTGTTTTCGACTATGGCGCCCAGTTTGCAGTCATCTGCAAACTTTGTCAGTCATAACACAGAAGGTGCTCCAGCCATGAATTGAACAGGAGAACCTCTTGCTCTGAGGCAACAATGCTAACCGCTGCACCACCGTGGCTTCACTTCTAAAGTATTCCTTACTGAGTTTTACTCACATTTGTTCATGTTTTATTGCTGATCCTTCATCGGTTCACAAGTATTTATACACTCCCTCTTGCTCAGGTTGTTTTATATCACATACTTGTCCCAAACTGATGTTTTCCTGGTGCTGCAGTTTTAAAGGTTGCTTTTGCACATTTATCAAGACCAAATTACATTCTATCATCATCTGAAAAAGTTTTGACAACCTGCAGCTGTGCTTTCAGTTCCTCATCTGATGAGTTATACAGTTTTAAATCATCGATAAAGAGAAGATGAGAAGTCATTAGACTTTTTCTAAGAGCCAAATTATAGCCATGGTCTAAGCTGTTAAGTAAACATCTTAATGGATTAATGGCAAGGCAGAATACCAACAGTGACAGAGTCACCCGGGAATATCCCCCCTTTTAATTTTTATCTCTGGTATAATAACCTGTCCTTTATCATGACTTAATTGCAAAGTGGTCTGCCATTGTTTAATGGTTATTGTATGCAGTCAATCAGTGTAGGGTGTATCTTGTACATTTGCAAGCACTCTTTTATCCATGAATGTGGGATACTCTGAAATGCTTTTTTGTGTCAATCCATGCCATACTTAGATTCTCCCCCTTTTTACAGTTCTTCACTATAACTTTATTTAACAACAAATGATCCTTTGTTCCATATGACTTTCTTTTATTGCCCTTTTGTTCTACTGCCATAATTGAGTTTTCTTTTAAATGACTATAAACTCTGTCAGCGTCAATTCCCATGTATAGTTTCTACGTCATTGGAAGGCAAGTTATTAGTCTATAAGTTTTAGGGTAGCTTGCAGGTCCACTCTTACGTAAGAGCATTGCTTTGCCAGTTGTTCACCAGTATGGTGTCTGTTTGGGGTGTGCATATAAATAGTTTTTACTCATGGCTAAATCCTCATGCAAAGATGTTAATACTTTTAACCAAAAGTTATGTACTGCATTTGGGCCTGGGGTTTTCCAGTTTGAGGCTTTTCTCAACTTTGTTTTAATCTCTTTGGCTGTTACTTCATCCCATTTCATATCCCATACCTTTAAACTTCTTATTCTTTCTTTTACTTCATCTATCCATGTAGCATCTTTATTTTGTTCCACAGGATCTTCATAAATACTTCTCCAAAATGTATCTACTTCCTCTTTGTTTTGGTGGTCTTTCAATTCCTTTTACCCTATTTTCCAATTCTCTGTAAAACTTTTTTGGGTCATCAATAAATTGCTTATTTTGTAATTTTCCCTTATGTTTATCTGTGTATATTCTAAGTTTTTCTGCCTGTGCTGAAATTTTTAGTTTATTTGCGATAGTGCCTGATAGATCCTGGTCTGTTTTAATACTGTGCATTGCTTTAATCACATCTATCTTTCTTAGTATTTTTGTTGATCTGTTCCCTCTTCTATAATCTTCTAACAGTGACATTTCTTGTCTTAATTGCTTTATAGTTTTCTCTATTCGATACTTCCATGATGGTATTCGATTTCTCACCTTCCTTTCCCTCACTACCCTCTGATCTTGTGGTACAATTTTATCTGTTATTAATTTAGCAGCACAGTAATATATCCTGTTTACTTCTGTTATATCACATGGATCTCTATGGACAGTCCTAATTACTTACATTAATTTGTTTTATTAGACTTCTTACTTTTTGGGTTTTATTGACCTTCTGCAGTTTATTTCTCTCACTGATCTTAATATATCTATCCATGTCCGTTAAATCAGGCAACTCTTCTCTTAGCTCATTTTCTTCCAAACTGAGGGCACATCCCTTATTTTCTGTTTCCTGCGGGCATTCTATAGAGAGTTCTATAGCATCTTCCTGTGGCACATTCTCTTCAATTTCATCCTGTGTCATCCGTTGCTCTGTCATATGGGAACCCACCGGCCTATCACTCCTCAACATTGACTGCATCAGATTTTCCACAGTTTCGTGTTCCTTTCCTTGCTGTCTAGCTTCAAGTGAATGTTTATAATGGTTTCCTGTGGAAGGCTCCAAAATATCTTGATATGGCACCTGACCAATTGCTTCCTGTTCCACTGGTTTCCCCTTAATTTGGATATCCATTGCTCTATCCTGTTGTGGTGCTTTCTGTATTCGATTTACTACACTGAATGCTTCTCTTTGCAGCTGCTCCATAACCTTAATTTCTATTTCTTTGACTCCTCCATTACTAATCTCTTTTTTCTGCTTTTCCTCTTAGTCTTCTTATTTTTTGTATTGTAAAGTTTTCCATATCCGGATTCCTTTAACTATTTCTCTTCAAATATCTTTGGTGCTGCTCTTTTTGTATTGGTTAGTTTTGCTTTCTCCTTTGCATAAATATTACACCATATTAAATCTCTTTTCCTTTCCCATGTCCATATTTCTTCTTCACATGTCTCCTGATCTTCTTGAGTTTACTTATTCTGGGGACTCACTCCATCATGCCATGATGTAGTCTGTGTTAGACCTTCTACATTAAATCCTTCACTTCATGGGCACTCCATAACTTCAACTTCTATTTCTTTAACTTCTGCTTTACTAATCTTCTTTTCCACATTACATCTTTGTGATATTAATTTTTTTATGGTGAAAATTTCCATGTCTGGATGCTTTTGTCTGTACTTCTCTTTGAATATCTTTGAGAGTGCCTTCTCTATATTAGTTAACTTGGCTTTCCCTTTGCATAAATACTGCACCATATCAAATCTCTCTCTCCCATGTCCATATTTCTTTTTTATACCTTTCAAAGATATCTAGGTTTTGTTGTTTATATTTTCACACTTCCTCAGATGCTTCTTTTTCCAAACAGATAAAAGTTTATTGATCTATATACTGTTTATCAAAAATCTGTTGTATTAATGAACGCAAATTTTTATTTGACAATTCTGACAGTTTTTCTTGTAGAAGTATTTTTCTTTCCTCTAATTTCTCTCTTAATCATTTTGTATATCCTCTGTCTGGTAATTCTGGGCTTTTTACATAATAGTAACAATACACAATTTCTTTCTTATCCTCAATAGTCCACTCTATCATCTTTACGGCTCTTCTTTGGCCAATCAATTTTTGTGATTTTTGTGGACTGCTACTTCCTTCTACAACAGGGGGGCCATCCTCCCCCTTGGCCTGGCCTGGCCCCATTGTAGGAATGTTTTCGTATTTTGAGGATTCTACACTGACATTTTTTCCAGTCCTGGCACCAGTGTGCCTACCAGGATTGGACACTTTTTTATCCTGGGCCTTGTGCACCCATCTATCATTTTTGTTTTTGACTTACTTCTGTCCATGATATATGCTATATAAATACAGTCTGTATATCAGTGTCGCCTTGGTGAGATTTTGTGAAAAACAGCGTCCACCTCATGAAGGTACTCACCAGGACTTGAGGATGAATTCAATTTCAGCACTACTACTCCCCTTTGCTTGCTGATTTTCATCTCACCATTAGGACCCCTCAGTCTCTGTGAAGACACCAAGATAGCTCTGCAGTGAGTGAGTGTCTGTCATTATACATCAAGCATGTAATCTTAAACAGTTAGTCTGGCCCAGTGCAAATGTTCTGAAAAACTACTGAACCCGATGATAGTTACAGAGGTCATTGCACAGGGCAATGATTTCCACACCTCTTGTCACAGTGCTGTGGACAGCATTCTAGTGCTGCAGTTCCAATGGCAGCCACAACACATGAGTAGCTCATTAACAACTGTGTAACATGGAATGTCATACCTCTAGCAGCCAGTATACATCCTTGCATTCCAGGGCATTTTCTGAAAAATCTCCTTAAAGAGTATAAAATAAACAAATGTAAATACTGTGATAGCTTCTATTACTATTAAAATTGTATAAGTAACACAGTTATCAGTAAAAATGATCCTTTACAGAGATAATAGTGAATGTGTTCATAGTCTTTTCATAAATACCATAATGCATTATAATCCTCACAAATCCAGAATTATATTTTTTTGCTAAACATTCACAAAGAAATTGTTATATATTGGAAACTGTACGACCTAGACTTATATTGTAAGGACACTGTTGTTAACCAGGCATAAGGTTTCACATTACAAGAATTTTATCTCTGAATGCATGTTTATTATATTTTCAGAAATATGAAAACACATTTAATTGGCAATATAAATGACACTGAGTATCACTCAAGATATGCAACTGACAGTGCAAACATCAATGACAGTTTTCTTCAACAATATCTAATGATGCCATGCAATAGGTGTATGTTTTTTGAAGTATTAAGTAATGTAATAAGTACTATTATACCATGATCCCCCCAAAACGTGCACGCTGATTGGCCAGCGTGCCCGTTGTAAATCGAGTTATACTAATGGAAAAAGGTCCGGTCGCCCGGTTTTTTCCATTAGTATAACTCGATTTTCGCTGCTGTCCCGCTATGTTAAATGGGTTTAACATAGCGAGACAGCTTTAAAATAAGCAACGGAATGAAACGTAATGTACTATTATCACAAGGATACCCCTCTCTATCATCCCGTCTCCTTCATATTCCTTGTGCCTCCTCTCATCCTGTCTTTGGGCTGCTCTATCTCAATCTATGCACACTGATGACATTGTACTAAATATAGTCCCTTGTTTATTCATATACAACCAATGTGGCTATTATTTTTTTAATTGAAACGCTTTGTAAATTATGTAACTGATGTCAAGGATTTCTGAATAATAGAATTGTTGTTCGTGAATGAAACTGACTGTAAATGAGGAAACAGTGCAAATGGTGTCCATGATGTCTGTATAATGGAGCTTTTCTCCCTAGGATCCACTGAAATTGGCACTGCTTAGTCAGATTTTCCCAGTAAACAGATGCCAGTAAATAAATAATATGGAAATCTTGCTTATTTTCATAATTAGTAACAAACAATTGGTAATATCTCCAGTATAGTAAGACATCAATATTGACAATTAACATTTCTGTATCCCACCCATGGACTTTTACACCATACCCCTCAATAGCATGTAGGTCTTTCAGTTTTAAAAAATATGAACATAAATATGAAAATATTAATAAGTTGCAGACAGTGATTAATCTCTTGACTGTGGGAAATTGTTGATTAACAATTGTAGTGCCATTTTGTAAATAAGGCTTGCTCTTTCTAGCACTATTAGCTGGTAGGTTGCTTACTTAAAGAAGCCAGACCCAAAAAAGGTCTAGACCTAGAACAATGAATGTTAACTAGAAATATACAAAAAATGCTATAGGCTTGAATGAGCTAAAGAAACATTTGCTAATGCAGACAAAAGACGCCAATAAAGCCTGTCGGGCATCTGTCTGATTGTAGCGCTGATTCCAGTGTGGCTGTGCCGCCACTTATTTTCAGCTCTACTTTTATTTAGATTTTCTTTACCTGTGATTGCCCCCATCTTCACAAGTGGGGCACTTAGAAGTCCAAATGAGGGATCAATGCAGACCAGCTGGTCTCTTCATGGGATCAGAAGGGACACATTTAACAGCATTCAGTTGATGAATTTCTCTGCCTGCTTTGTACCTGTCCTTTACAGATGATCATCAAAGTATAAAGGCCTGACTGAAATGAAATGCTACTACCATGTGTCAGGCACTATAAAGTTAGCCATACTACTACCATGTGTCAGGCACTATAAAGTTAGCCATACTACTACACAGACAGACTGAAATGCTACTACCATGTGTCAGGCACTATAAAGTTAGCCATACTACTACACAGATAGACTGAAATGCTACTACCATGTGTCAGGCACTATAAAGTTAGCCATACTACTACACAGATAGACTGAAATGCTACTACCATGTGTCAGGCACTATAAAGTTAGCCATACTACTACACAGATAGACTGAAATGCTACTACCATGTGTCAGGCACTATAAAGTTAGCCATACTACTACACAGATAGACTGAAATGCTACTACCATGTGTCAGGCACTATAAAGTTAGCCATACTACTACACAGATAGACTGAAATGCTACTACCATGTGTCAGGCACTATAAAGTTAGCCATACTACTACACAGATAGACTGAAATGCTACTACCATGTGTCAGGCACTATAAAGTTAGCCATACTACTACACAGATAGACTGAAATGCTACTACCATGTGTCAGGCACTATAAAGTTAGCCATACTACTACACAGATAGACTGAAATGCTACTACCATGTGTCAGGCACTATAAAGTTAGCCATACTACTACACAGATAGACTGAAATGCTACTACCATGTGTCAGGCACTATAAAGTTAGCCATACTACTACACAGATAGACTGAAATGCTACTACCATGTGTCAGGCACTATAAAGTTAGCCATACTACTACACAGATAGACTGAAATGCTACTACCATGTGTCAGGCACTATAAAGTTAGCCATACTACTACACAGATAGACAGGATCTATCTGTAATACATAAAACCAAGGGAGCCTGCAGGCAATGGTGAGCATAACACTGAGCTTTCATGATCCATACATTAAGAATGGAAAGGACTATTGTAACAATGGTCTGGAACTACAGGAGTATAAATTTTAACCTGTTGGGAAATGTGATGAGCAACAGTACACAGAACTGCACCACTGGTGAAGGAACTGACTATAATAGTCTGGTACTGTGGTACAAAGCTAGGGCTGTGAACTGCCAATGAACTTTGTCCTGATATTCTGGGTTTGATTCCCTTCACTGCTTTCAACTGTGTTACTCTAAGCAGTTTGTTAACCAGTCCAGAATCCCCAGAGAGCTGCAAAAATGAAGTGCTTCTACTTAGTTGGTATTATCCATTTAGCATAAATCCCCTTACAGTCCTGTCAGACTGGATAAGCCATATGTGCCACATCACGCACATGCACGCACGCACACACACACACACGCACACACACGCACACACAGACACACACAGACACACACAGACACTTTAGTATTGGAAAATATGGGTGGTAAAGCAGAAGACAGCTTTGTTGTGATTTGTTGGAAAATTAGCATTAATGGGCATTTACAAGCTTGACCATTTAACAAAAATGAACGTATGTGTAATGGCTTTGTTATGCTAATAAAGTAAACAATATACTAGATAATCTAAACGTTTAAAACTACATAAAGCTTAAGAGAAATATATGGTTGTAAGAGAAATAATGCATTCTGTTCTATAGTGATCAAGTATTGATTAACCCTGTATAAATTAATCATTTGATTATCAATGAAAGCATAGTAGATCAGGGAAAGTGAGTAATGTTTATGTACTTTAGGTGTGTCAGGTTGCAAAACCTAGTCAACAGAGCTAGTGGATAGAGCAATATTGTGGTGGAGAAGTGGGTTTGAATACCAACTCAGTGCTAGCTCAGTGTGGGAGTTGGAACTGACCAGATATTCTGTCTGGATTAAGTATGCATTTATTTTGCATCCATGAAAAACACTAAAAATAAATTCTTTAAAACACTGCAATATCCTATCCTGGTATTTGTGGAGACCGATTCCCTTCTATCTTCAGTAACAGTAATTGAATAATGCAACACAGAGCACCCTTTAACTTGATTTTGGAAAATGGTCTGTGTTACGTAACTTAATTCCAAACTGTGCACAATGTGTGGATTGTTTGTCATAGTGCTTGATGTTAACATCTGGTAGCTTAGTCTTACACTGCACTGATTCTAATCCTGGAGATCTTCCACTTTATTTTCCATTATTTTTTTATTTCCCCAGACTATGGCAAGTAACTGAAGATTTGTTTTGTCAACAGCTCAAGAACAATGACATCTGGTGGAAATTTATCCAAGTACAACAATGCACATGTTAACAAAAATCCAGAAAATATGATTGGCCTCAAAATGTAACATAGCCATTGTAATGAAATTAAACTTTAAAACACTTTAAGACTTTTTTATTTCTGGATGTCAAGAGGCGAATGCTACTAGGCATGCAAGGTGGCTGTCTTCCTAAAGCTGTGGATAAATTAACTGGCATTTCTGTGAGAAACATTTTGACTGCAAAATTTGAAGAGGCTGACAGAACAATCAAGAAAGTTAAGACAAACCACAAAGTTAGTTTGCACTGGCATTTTATGCAATTCTTGTATCGATAAAGAGAATGCCATCCTGATATTAAAACTTTGTGCTGTATGTGATGCAGGAGACAAGACTCAGTAAAGACATACGGTTTATTCACCGCACATGCTGAAAGTATTCAACAGGACAAGGAAAATTTATTTATTATTTAACATTTGTTTGCCAGGATAGTCAGACTGGACAACAAGTGTCCATTTTCAGTGGACTCCAGGGGAGAAAAACTCCATAAGTTTGCAGAGAGAAGAAAAATTTGCAAACAAGACATTACAGAGAAGTAGCATACAGATTGTAGATTTTACAGCCGTTAGTATACAATAAGAGGATATTCCCCCATTTGGTTGAAAATACAAGTGTACAAAATATACAATGAGAGTAGATAAGAAATTGGTAGAGCATTGCAAGATATTTCACAATTGAATAAGAGTATATAAATGTTTAAGTTTCCATATATATATATTCAAGCAAATAAACATATAAGAGCATATATATATATATATATATATATATATATATATATATATATATATATGTATAGAGAGAGAGAGATATATACACACACACATATATATATATATATATATATATATATATATATATATATATATATATACACATACACACACATACACACACACACACACACACACACACACACGTACATACACTCATATACAGGTTATTGCTCACACATGGATAGGTATAGTTAGATGATATTGTTTGTGTTGTGTTGTCCAGGGCAGACTGGGTGTAGAAATAGTGAATGGACGAGGCTTCAGCGGGTCAATTAAAGTTGCATAGATGGTTGGTGAAGAGGTATGTTTCAAGTAGGCTTTTGAAAGAGGGTGTGGAGTTTTGTAGTCTGAGGTCAGGGGGAAGGTTGTTCCATATTTTTGCTATTTCATGGGCAAATAGTGATTCCCTGGAGTTGTTTTTGCATGTGATGGTTTCAATTAATGCTTTGTTGGAGGACCGAAGTTGTCTATTTGGATTGTAGAAGTTCAGCATGCCAGTCAGGTTGGGGGGTTTCTTGGGATAGTACAGAATTAGATGAACTAGGCGGTGTTGATGGTACCTTAATAGGTTTGGAACTTCAAGCCAGTGCAAGGCTTGTAGGGAAAGGCAGTGGTAGGATCGTGATTTGGCAGTGGTAGCAAATCTAGCAATTTTGTTGTAACAGATGGAAAGTTTATTAAGGTCAGTTTTGTAAAGATTAGTTAGAACTGGGGATGCATAAAGTAGAGTAGATAAGAGGTGGGTCCTGGCTACTGCAATTCGAGATTCGGTGGTTAGATAACTTTTACAGCGATAGAGGGAACCTAGCTTTTTGTGGACTTTAGTGATGGTTGTTGATACGTGCTTTGTGAATTTGAGTTGCTGGTCAGTGGTAACTCCTAGGAGTTTAGCCTCAGTGACACGGGTGATTTGGGCTTTGTTGGCGAAGAGTATAGAGAAGGTAAGGTTGCTCGTTTTAGTAGAGTGGAATAGCATTAGTTGTGTTTTCTTGGGATTTAGTATGTGTTGTGAGTTTTTAAGCCAATTCTCTACTTCAGAGAAGACTTCTTAGGCTTTTTGTTAGAGAAGTTGGATGGTGGGTGCAGAGCATATGAAAGCTGTGTCATCAGCATATTGGACTATGTCTGCTTTAGAGGTAGCTGAGTTGAGTTGGTTTGTGAAGATATTAAAAAGAAGAGTTCCTAGGACTGATCCTTTTGGCACACCTAAGGAGGTTGGGAGTGGGGGGGATAGAGAGTTATGCCATTTGACGGATTGTTGGTGGTTATCTAAATAGCTTTTAAACCAGAGGAGGGTGGGGTTGTTAAGGTTGAGGTCAGACAGACAAGACAGTAGTTTATTATGTGGGACTGTGTCGAATGCCTTGGATAAATCTAGGAAGGTAAGACAAATTTACCTAGATTCCTGTCGGAGTTTATAGTATTGGTGAATTTGAGTAGGGCAGTAGTGGTGCCTTGGGTTGGGCAAAATCTATGTTGGGTTGAGGAGAGAATGTTATTGGTGAGGAGACAGGAGAGGAGCTGGTGATGAATGCATCTTTCTAGGATCTTAGAGAGGGGTGAGAGAATTGCAATTGATTGATAGTTGGAAAGGTCTAGGGAGGGGCCATCTTTGTGGAGTGGTATGATATGAGGTTTTCCACAGGAATAGAACAGTGTGTTTGGTGATGGATCTTTATTAGAAGTGAAATAGGATACGCTATCGCTGTGGATGCAATTTGGAGGTATTCGTCAGGAAGGTTATCGGCTGCAAGGGTGGTTGGTTTGAGTTTGGCTAGGAGGTTTTGGATAGTAGAGGTAGGAACAGACTTAAGTGTGCAAGGTATGGTACTGATTTGGGCTGGAGATGGTTGTGGGGTGTTGGAGGAATTGATGTTGTTTAAGAGTTTGAATACTGAGGAGGTGAAATACTTATTAAAGCTGGAGGCTATGTCCAGGTCTGTATCTGTTACATTGGGGGCAGGAGTGGTGGTTATTCCGGGCTGTAGGATGCTATTTATTGTTGCCCAGAATTTTTGTGGTTTGGTACTGTATTTGTTTTGTTGAGTGATGCAGTAATTTTGTTTATCGAGCTTAACCTGCTTTTTTGCTTTGTTCTGGAGCTCGTGAAAGGTTTGCCTAGCTGCGGGTGATCTGGTGTGGCACCAGGTTTTCCAGGCTTTATCCTTGACACTTAAGGAGGGCTTTTGTGGTTTTCTGGAGTCAAGGGGTGGGGTTGCTACATATCCTGACAGTATTTAAGGGAGCTAGTTGGTTGAAGATATTTAGGAATGTGGAGATGAAGTAATCAACTGCTTTGTCTAATGAAAAGTAATCAACTGCTTTGTCTAATGAAAGGGTTTTGATGGGAGACCAGTTGCAATGTTGCAACGCTCTTATGAAGTGGCTTCTAGGAAAATTTTTGTTAGAGTGATTTTGTAGAAGGGAGGGAGAGTTAATTATTTTAAGTTTGTGCCTGAGGATAGAAGTGGGACTGTGGTCGCTCAGAGAGTTTGGTAGGGTGCCACACTGATGGGCAATATTTATTTGTGAGGATCCAATCAAGTATAGATTATCTTTTTGTGGCCTTATTAGTGAGTGTGGGAGTATCTATAAGTTGGGTGAAGTTATATAAGTTTATGTGGTGGGTGGGGGTGGGAGAATGGATGGAGTTCCAGTCAATGTTTATATCACCTAGCAAGATAGTTTCTTGAGGGGTGGAGTATGAGGCCCAGTGAAGTATGGATTCTAGGGTGGTTAGGTTGTCACCCGGGGTATACAGATACCCAGTAGGTTTAGGTGCTTATGTTGGTTAAGGGAGAGTTTTGCAAATAAAGTCTCTGCATTGTTGAAGTTGGAAACTTTTTGGAGGAGTTGGAGTTGTAAGTTGGTTCTGTGAAGTAGAGCTAAGCCTCCATCTCTTTTATGTAGCCGGTCTGCCCTGAGAATGTTATACCCAGGTGGGGTGATGGAATTATCTTTAATATGTGGTTTAAGCCATGTCCCTGTGATGAGAATATCATCAGGGTTATATGAGGAGATGGCAGCGTGAATTCTTTATTGCATTCTGGTACAAACAACCATTAAGAATTTTACTGCATTATTAAGTGCATTATTTTTACATTATTTTTAACTTCAAAAATGTAATATAACACCTATATTATAAATAACATTCATTTAAATAATTTATGCATAAAAATATTATCAAAAGTTCGAATTTTTATTATGAATTTTTGTATTGGTAAACACAAAATGTCTGAATAAACTTTTATATATCCAGCTATAATTGTCCTTGAACTTCAATTACTTATAATACAATAATTCATGTTTCAATATTCATACCATTTGGAAAGTAAGTTTTGTAATTCAAAATAAATCTGGATTCCATTTCTAATAATCTATCTGCACCATCATCTAGATTTTTAGGTTTGCCTAACACACATATGAATCCTTCAGGAATCCCCGTTTAGCCACAGGACTCTCCAATCTTCTATGCTTGATGTGTTCCATAATTCTGCTAGTTTGACCAATATACCATTTTTGTTTGCCACAACCACAACCTATAATGTACAGGTCTTCTATTTTATTCATGATACTGCAGGTATTCATATTTAGTATGAGTAAATCCGTGGGTTTGTGCTTAGCTGGATAGTGATGGGTGCATGGCTTATTAGCAGGGGTTGCTGGCCCAGGGTTGGGGTGAATGTCTCCTCCTAGTAGTAGATGGGTAATTATACAGGTGATAGTTTTTAGGTATTGGACGATTAGGTAGTGAAATTGTAGACTCGGTTGCTTTTTAGATGGATAGAAGTGGTACAATAGAGGGGCATGGTATATGGGGGGTTGGGTGAATATGGTGGGATATATGCTGGCGTGAGTGGGGGTGATAGTAATGTTATGGGTTAGGGTGGGGGATTTGTGGTGGATACAGTGAGTGATTGTGACGAGATAAGAGGTGCTGATGGTGGCTATGGAAAGACAGGTGAAGAGGGAGGTTGATCCCAGGATGGTATAATGGAGATGAGACTGAGGGTAATAAGAAGGGTCTATATCATAACCATGAAAGCCCGTTTCAGTGAATATGTAAACGTTGACACATATTGCATGAACCGCAAATACACCGAATGCCCTAAACCGCAAAATTCAAAATCTTGAACCAGCATAGTTGGCCAACCCCACCACTCGCTACATATTACCCACCCAAACAAAATAAATAAACCACATACATACACTAACTGAAACCCTACTTCCAAACCTACATTAAACCTTACATACATTACTATCTATGCACTTACCTTAATCTGCACCCTAACCCTAAGGTCCATAACTATCACACACTTACCTTAATGAGCTATACCCAAACAAAATAAATAATCTACACACATACACTTAACAAAACCCTACTTCTAACCGTACACTAAACCTTACATACATCACTACCTATGCACTTACCTTAACCTGCACCCTAACCCTAAGGTCCGTAACTATCACACACTTACCTTACGGAGCTATACCGCAGAAGGGCCAACTATGGCAATTAGAGATTTTGAATTTCGCAGTTTTGGGCATTCGGTGCATTCGCGGTTCATGCAATATGTGTCGACATTTACGTATTTGCTGAAACGGGCTTTTGCGGTTTATAATATAGACCCAATGAGACATACTGGGAGTGAGGTTGTGGAGTAAGAGGAGGTATTTATCTTTGGTGAGGGTGTGAGCTGTGTGAGTAGGAGATATGGGTGTGGATATTGAACTGGTAGGTGGGCTGGGGTGGTGGGAAGTGGAAGGGCATGTGTAGATGGTGCTGATGGATGTAATTATTGGATAATGGGAGGATGAAGGGAGGGTCTTAGAAAAGGAGGTTACCTATAAATTCAAAGTATGCAGGGATGGGTGGGAATTGGTGGCAAGGAGGGCCAATCAAGGTATGTGCAATTCAAAAATAAACCATCAGTTGTTCAGAAGTCACATCTATAATTTTAGTCCTTCTTTTGTTACCAATGCTTTTTTTTTAAAAAAAAAGGAGTGAAAGCCTTTTTATAATTTTACCAGTCACTCCATTAATGATGTCTTTCACTTCTATTTTACACTAAGCCATATGTGCTTGAGTTATGCTTTCAGTATCTTTCTGAATCAGAATTGCATAGTGACAAAACTTCCTAGTTCATCGCACTTACCTGGATTACTTCTTCTGTGCCTCTTGGAAAAATCAAAGTTACTCATTAACATATTTTCTGCCTCATTTTAATACAGTATTTATTCTACACTATATTGTTACCACCACAGACTATAGGTTTTATTTATATTCATTTATTAATTTATGGAGGTGGACTTGGCTATAAGAGTACATTTTCAACTTTGATCTGATTTAAAGTCTTTGAAAGTAACCACAAGCATACAGAGAACATGTTACATAGTATGGAAATAGTATGTAGTACATATGTTGGACAGCGTATCAGTATACCAAGGTAATTAATTGTACAGTTATGCCACATGACAGACAGGCAAGGACAGCTCAAGTAAAGTTTAGTAGTAATTTTGAATGAATTCAAGGATACAGCAGTACACTAAAGAGGTCACTTTTTACTTGATATCAAAGCAAAGTACTGATGAATTTGCTTTAATATCTGTTATTAGATGCTTAAGTGGTACAGAGTGGGTGGAACTGCTGAAGTATGCAAAGCACTAAGGTGGCTAATAGCAGATGCAAGTTGCTAGAATAACTAGTTGAGCTTTGGAATATGCCTTGAAAGATAAGGTGTCACAGCTTGTGATGCAAACTGGAAAGGAAATCTTGAACTGGCATACAACTGCAGAAAAGGATCTTGAGTGCAAGCTTAATGATGAAACTGTGTTACTAGGGCTAAAAGTACAGTTGTTGAGGTTTGCAGGTATCTGTGCTACATTTATACTTTTAAAGTGTTTGTAAATGTGGGGCAGTGAATAATGTGTAGATGTCTGCAGAGCATATCTAAGGAGACTTGGGTTTGGCGATTTATGGGTAGATTCTCGTCATTGGCGAGAGAGAGATAATAGTAGCACAATGCTCATCTCTGGGTTATACGCATATGTAGAACAGGCTTCCTTAGGACAGGTTTGAGGCTTTAGTTGAGTCTGAGGCAGAATTACTGATAACAGGTAAGGTGTAAATTATTATCAGAAGGTGGGAGTATTTTACAAACATTTTTGGCTTTTTTGGGTAGCTGTCATTGAAATTAGTGGTCAATTTATGTTCTTACAATTTGCATACAGTTGTGCTGCTATTTGAAGATGAGGGGAAAGTTCTATCCAGTGTCCTACATATTTGTATTGATAGAATCCTTCAAATGGATTTCTAAACTGTGAATTAAATAGGGCACTGGAGGACTGTAGAAATCACTTTTGGATACCAAGACAACATATAGTCACAAAATACTATATACAGGACCCACTGTTCTTGTTCATAGGTGTTTACTAGCCTAATGGCCCTGGAGCCTTTACAAGCCTAGCCCATAGAAGTGCCCTGGCATCGTGCTGCCTGACGTTAGTTCCCAGTTATTCTAGCAAGTAGAGCCACTGGAGTGATCCCCGGGGTGAACTTTCTATTTCCCATCCACTCATCAAAATTTCTCTTGAAGAAGGCCAGTGAGGTGCTCTGCTTGACATGTATGGGAAGTCTATTCCAGAGCACAGGAGGTCTGTGGGTTATGAACATGTACCTCCAGCATGTTCGGTTGATTATGGTAATGAGACTGAGGTCTCTGGAGCATGTGTTGCAGAGGGATTGGGATTTCTTTAGGTGTAGCATTTTTAAGAGAGCTGGGTCAGACATGGCTTTGTAAGTCAAGCAGAGATCGCCTCTTAGTAGATTATATCAGACAGAGAATAGCTGGAGTTTTTTGAGTCTATCCATGTAGGACATGTGTTTAAAGCCTAGAATCCTCTTCATGAAGTACTTTTGTGGCCATTCCAGCTGTTGCATGTGTCTAGTGAGGTACATGCCAAATGGGGCATTATACTCGATAATTGGTCTAATGAGGGAAGAGTAGAGAGAGTTGATGACCTCTTTCTTCCTGGATGCAAAACCCTTGGTAATGAGATGTGCCACATAGAAGGACATTCTGACCACAGTGGCAATGTGGTGGTCGAAGGAGAGGTTGCTCTCAACCTTTGTCTCCAGATCTCTTACAATGTCTTCAGTGTTTAGTGGGATCCCATCAATGTGATAATTAGTGGGAACTGAGATGTTCCCAAAGGGGATGACGACGCATTTTTTGGCATTAAGCTTAAGGCCATGGTTTTGTCACCAGTCATTGGTCTCAGTGAGGCCTTTCTGTAGGATGCCTGCATCACTTAGGGGATTAATAATTGCTCCCAGCTTGCAGTTGTCTGCAAACTTGGTTAGCCAGAGTCCCTCTGTGTTGGCCTGGACTTCTGAGAAGTAGATGCCAAACAGGAGAGGACCTAGGACAGATTCCTGTGGGACTCCACTCATGACTGGTCGGCAGTCTGACTTGGAGTGTGTTACTTTCACACTGTGGGTTCTATCTGTTAGTCAATTTGCAACCCACCTAGTGATATAGGGGTTGAAGCCTGGTTTGATGAGTTTATCAATAATTCCTAAGTGGGGAATGGTATCAAAGGCCTTGGCCAGATCGAGGTAGGGTGTATGAACTGCCTTGCCCTCATCCATAGCTCTGGTGACTGACTCAAAGAAGTCAACCAGGTTGAGCAGGCATGAGCTACCTTTCACTGTTTACAGAAATCTAATTTAAATATTTCTTCTGTAGCATATTTTGGGTCTGGACAGCATGGGTTTACTCCTGATTTGTTTTAATTTGCAGAATCACCACACAGCTTGGGTTCTCTTCTGATTTTATTTTTAATTTTCACGATCACCATACAGGATGGGTTCAGTCCTGATTTGTTTTAATCTTCTGGATCACCATAAATGTGGTTTTGTTTTAGATCAGTACTACTAAGCATGAATATGAAGATAAGAGATGTATAGTTGCTAATGTACAGGTTACTACCATTTGGCTATATAACCTTTTATTCAAAAACCTTTGCACAAATAAGAGTTTAACATAAAAAATAGAGACCAACGATGACAAACCCATTTTGGTTACATAACATATGTACAGTGAGAAAAAAACATAACATTGTACAACCAATATAGTCATTACACAGTATAAACATAGTCATTGCAAAGTAAAATACTTGTGGTCATCTGACCACTCTAGGTACTTTTTCCCTCTCCTACATCCTTGCTGTCCCCCATTTTAGCATAGCATTAACTTTCTAATGCTTCATTTTACCTCTTTTCTTTCATATACCTGTACCTTGACACCTGTTTCCTGATTGACTTTCTTGTCCCACTTCTCTCTTCTTTTTCCTGCTCACCTATTGGCTGTATTAAATCAGTAATCTGTAATTGGCTGTATTAAATCAGTAATCTGTAATTGGCTGTATTAAATCAGTAATCTGTAATTGGCTGTATTAAATCAGTAATCTGTAATTGGCTGTATTAAATCAGTAATCTGTAATTGGCTGTATTAAATCGATAATCTGTAATTGGCTGTATTAAATCAGTAATCTGTAAGGCCTCTTTCTCCTCTTACTTTGTCAAAGAGGGTTACTCTTTTTTTTTTTTTTGTATCCACTCCTTGCTACCAAATCTCAAAGAAATCCAATTTCTGGTCTGCATTCCTATCACAATTTCTACCTTCCATCAGCATATGCTTCCAAACTACCTTGTAGACTTCCTGTTAACAGACATACTAGTACTTCAGTTTACAAGCTAGTACATATCTTGAATAGTCAAACCCACCCCCTAGATCTCTTGGCAATACAAGTTAGACCATGAAACTCTGTATCTATTTTCCCCCATAAGAAATTGAGTAATCACTTCTTTTTAATTTGAAGAAAAACCCAGCTGGGGCTTCAACAGGCATTACCTTTGCTACATAAAGGACTTTTTGACAGAATAAACATCTGCAAGGCTTACTGCCCCCGATCTATGTGTAGCACTAATGTCTTCCATTTCCTAAACATAATAGCAATTTATACATTGAACACTTCATATGGCCTTGTTACCAGTTCCTCAACTGTTTCACCTATTATAACCCCTAGATATTTAAACTTCTCTTTACCCCATTAAGATGGGAATTTCCTCACCAATGTCCTAACAAAATGATTATTAAGGTATAAATGCACTCATCAGCATTCACTAGAGACATTAAGATGACTGCACGTTGCCATGGCATTACCGTCATGAACTAATAGAATGTTAATGTTAGACGATCTGATAGTCTCTCATATATCAATGCCATCTAAGACAGGAAGAATTCATAAATAATCGCAGCAGTAAATCTTACTATGATTGGAGGAATCACAAAAAAATAATGTAACATTATACTAATTTAGAAAAAATCTTAATAGCAGGCAAAACAAAGTCACTGAAAGACTAAAGCCACAAAATAGGATAGTCTCTATATTTTATTTTATTTTATATTTGTTGACCAAGATTGTCTGACTGAGCTGAAGAGCCCTTTTTCAGCGGAGGCCCGGGGAGAAAAGCTCCAACATATTATACAATTATCATTATAAATTAGCATTAAACAGCAATGTTACAGGATTATGACAAGGCATTAAGTAGCAATACAATGTTATACAGTGTCAATAATCAGGAGTATAGCATAACTATTTCAAGATGTATAAAAAGAGATATGTCATTAAGATGAGTATAGTTTTTGGGGTAAATGGTTAAAAAAACAGTTTTATCATGATGTAGTTGATGAAGGCATGACAGTTACAATAGAATGTTTCTCTGAGGCGATTTGCTTAATAGATTTTAGAAGACAGTAGAAAGATTAGTCAAGGAAGATTAGAGAGAGCTTGTGAGAAGAGTGAGTTAAGGGCAGGAAGTAGATTAAGGCATGAGAAGTAGGGGATGTTTAAGGAGGGAGAGTGCAGTGGCAGGACCAGTGACTTTTAAAGTGCTCTTTGGTGGCTGTCTTAAATTGTTTAGGATGTGTAAGGGTCCTGATTTCTAGTGGCAGCCTATTGCAGGTAGTAGCGGGGTGATAGCTGTACATGTTGCATCCGAATTTAGACTTGGGTTTGTAGATTTGTAGTAGGTCTTGGTTAAAGCTTCAGAGAGGTCTGGAAGGAGAATAATGGGAGATGAGAGGGGATAGTGCTGGGCAGTAGGAAGGCTGGTATAGGATAGAATGGATGATCTGGAGCTGGGAGAGAATAATGGGAGATGGGATGATCTGGAGCTGAGAGAGAAGCTGGTGGGGTAATTCAAGCCAGTTTAGGTGTTTTAGAGAGAGACAGTGATGGGATTTGTAGGTTTGTTGGGCAGCAAATCTAGCTACCTTGTTGTAGGTAGATTTGAGTTTGGTCAGGAGTGCTGAGTTAAGATTTGTGAGAATTTGAGAATTGTACATTAGACTGGGTAGAAGGTAGGTAAGAGAGAGAGTAATCTTGGCTTCACAGGTAAGGAATTTCTTGTTAAGGTAAAGGAGCCCTAGTTTTGAATGAGTCTGTTTGATACAGTTAGTAACATGCAAGTCAAATTTAAGCTGATCGTCGATGGTTATGCCTAAGAACTTAGTACTGGATTCTACCTGAATGGGAGTGTTATTAAGGAACTGTATGGAGAAGGAGGGTTTAATATTGTTAAACTTTTTAGGTAGAAAGAGTAGCAGCTTTGTTTTTTAGGGTTAAGGATGAGCTGGTTGTTGGTGAGCCATGTTTCAACCAAGTTAAAAGATGCCAGAGTAGCTGAGAAGAGCTTAGAGGGAGAGTTGGCTGTGGTGATGACTGTAGATTCATCTGCGTATTGCACAAAAGATGACTGAGGACAGGAGGTATAGAGCTGATTAGTAATGATATTAAAAAGTAAAGGCCCTAGGATAGACCCTTGAGGTACACCCATTTTGACAGGGAGAGGAGGGGAGAGTGCAGAGTGCCGTCTCACTGATTGAGATCTATCAGTGAGGTAGCTGGAGAACCATGCAACAGTATCAGAGGAGAAGTTGAGGTTATGCAGTTTGTGCAGCAGAAGAGAGTGTGAGACAGTGTCGAAAGTTTTTAAGAGGTCCAAGAATAGGCAAGAAATAAGTTTATGGTCATCCATGGCTATAGAGACTGTGTTGAGGAAGGATAATAGAGCTGCAGTGGTGCTATGTTTGGGTCTGAAGCCGTGTTAAGTGGGTTTAAGCAGTATTTTCCTGTATTAGATATTGCATAACTTGTTTATGAATACATTTTTCTAGTACTTTAGAGAGAGGGGAGAGGATAGCAATAGGTCTAAAGTTGGAGATATCAGAGGAGTTACCTCCTTTGTGTATAGGTAGAGTGCAGCATTGTTTTCAGATGGAAGGGACTTTAGATTCAGAGACAGAGCAATTGATTAGGATAGATACAGGGAGAGCAAGAGAGTCAGCTGCTAGTAGAAGAAAAGTGGAAGGAATATTGTCAGCTGATGCTGAGCATGGTTTTAATTTAGAGAGTAGAGTTTTGATGTAGCTAGTAGGTACAGGTTTGAGGGAGAAGGTATTTGAGGAAATAGTATTAGGAGTAGGTTCAGAAATGTTGGAGAAGAGTTTGGGTTAGGGTTCAGTAGCTTAGATAGTGAATCGATAAAATAGATATTGAAGGTAGTTGCAGTTTCTTCAGATGTCTTGTCTGGGCATGGATTGAGGGAGCTAAGATTACCGGGATGTAATATTTCCAGCTTATATTCCAGCTGTCTGTAGATATTAACTGTGATGCAGTGTTTTTTGACTATGACCTGAAAGATAAAGGGTAACAGGGGTTGGGTGGTGTACCTGATAGCCATCAAGTAAGAGATGAATGCAGTCTAAACCTTGACACTAGAACAATGAATCGACTCTTTAGCGTTGTGCAATTCAGATTAGTAGCTTGGAAGTTTGCTAACCGAGTTCGTATTTAATTGGTGGACTTTGAGAAGGTTTATGTCCTTGTTCCTAGGCATGTGATGTGAGGAATTCTTGTGGAAATATGGGGTAACAGGATCACTACTGGATATTACACACTCCTGGCATGAATGCAGCCAAACTTCTGTCAGCACTGCTGGCATTAAATCAGATTTGTTAAACTGCATGTTGTTTTTCCCAAAGGGCATTTCTTGTTGTCTTTGCTTTTTCTAATTTTCACTGACAAGATATCCACATTCATGAAACTTTGCTCAGTTTGAGGGCCTACATTACATTGTCTTTGTGGTCTAATCTGACTGGGACCTACTTTCTGGAGTGATTTGCTGTTTAGTGTGGAGTAGATGGAGTGAAAAATGAAAATCAGTACCTTTAAATCTGATGCTATAGAACGTTCTCAGAAAACAGAATGTGCTCTTCAGGTACAAGTATGTTGAGAGGAGACCTGTACCATAGTGACTCATTTAAAATGAGTTACATACCTTACTCATTTCTATATAAAGTACAACAATGTGTTATTTCTGGTGCTGAAGCTGTCATTTTTGTGATTTATTTTGATTGCTAAGGATTGAACCGTTTTATTTATTTTTCAGAGTGATAATGTCTGTCCTGTGTCACTGTTGAGAAAAGTTTGTTTGTTTGTGTCTTTCGGCTTTTCCCGGTTAGGGGTCACCACAGTGGAACTCCGGTCCGCTAATGATTGGCAGCAGAGTTTTACGTGCTGGCTTGCCGGGCCTAACGCACAACCTTCAACGAAGGAATGCCCATTCACGCATGTCGCCACACAGAAGACGCTCTGACTGAGAATCAAACGGGCAATGTCTAACTGTGAGGTGACAACGCTACCGCAGCACCACCACCGCAGTACTGTTGAGAAAAGTATGAAAAAAAAAAAAGAAAATGCAGGCCTCCCAATAAATTGCAAACATTTGGCCATGACCATATATACTATACATTTGCTTAAAGTAGTATGTTATGTTGGGGAAATCCCCACCTACACACATGCACACCATCAGCCCCTGCAACATGCTTTAATTAACCACAAGGTTGCTATTAATCAAAGAAAAGCTGAATACCTTTTTCCACAAAAGTAATTTTTTATTATTCTAAGAAAACTATCGGGTCTTCATTTTCTGATGACTTTGAAACAAAAGAAAATGCATTTTTTTCAATTATATACTTAAATCAGCCTGATTTAAGCTCTTTGTAAAGAAGAAATGACTCTGAAAAAGCCCTATATTTGCCATACACAGGCTGTTTGCCCTCTGTAATATTACACTACTATTACTATATCTATGTGGTAACTGTGGTTTACCTTCATTTTGTCCAGAATGGTAAGTGGGATCATGCATTTGTATGACTCGACACAGCGAATTACGGAACATTTCCGAGAACAAATGTCGAAAATGGTTTGATGGAAAACCATTTTCAACATTTGCCCATGTGTTTGAATGGCATACTACATTCACATTACAGCCATTTGAACCTCTGTGAGTCTGCATTATGGGCTTTTGCTGGTGTCCTTTCGATGTAATGGACGTCCTACACACGACCTAATGAAGGTAAACTATTAACTGCAGTAATAAGAAACTTGTACTCCCAGTAGAAATATATTGTCATAGGTATTGCATGCAGAATTACTTACACTGAAGTTGAAGCAATAAGATAAAGTAGCAGTCAAATGCAGTAAGCAAGGACCTGTGCTTCTGTTGAATGAAGTTGGTTTTCTTTGCCAAGAATGGTTTGTTACTATATATAGATACACATGACATTTTTTTGAGGTGTGCGCCAAACAGAAAAATAAGCAGGCAAGAGCAATAAAATATCAAAAATACAAAATATATTCTTTCACAAAACAAACTACAATAAAGCTGTTTGGAAATATGCCTAATGCACTTTAGGTACCACAGGGTTTTGTTTATCACTGACAAATGGATTGGGGTTGCAGCCATAGTTATTCAAATACTAAACCAGTCTGTGGTTGTGAAGTAGGTGCTGCAGTCCTAAAAGTTCTTTGTATATTCATTAATATACATCTCTATCTTCTCATGCGTGTATTTGCTCTCTAGAGTGATTGAAAGGACAAGATTATAGGTAGTGCACAGAAAATTTGAGGACGGCATCTCATACTTGCATGGGTTGAGTAGCCATCCACCACATACTTTAAAAGCTTTGCCGTATAGTAAGCTCCTAAGGTTACATAGATTGTACAATATGGGGTGGATTTTTGGAAAGAATGACATATTACTGATATGTTTGCCAAGAGAGGGTATGATGATATGACACTGAAAAGCTGTGTAGAAAATTTAGAACAGAAAGGGTGGTAAGTGACTTGGCTATGCATTCACATAAGAACCAAATAGGAAAAGAGAATAATCAAAGAAAACATATATATTTTGTTACTACATATCATTTATTGAGTAGATAAATAGTGGATTTAATAGAATTTTACTGTTTTTTTTTGGTGAATTTAAAGGATTTTGCTGATGTATTATGTAAAACTCCATGCATTCTGTATAAAAGATATGGTGGTGCATAATAGGTATGCACCCCCCCCAATAATGTATCTGACCCCCCCCCCCGATAATGTATCTGACACTATCATGCTAGTAGGGACAATACCCTGTGGAAGGTGTTCTAGTTTTAAATTTGTAGTGAACAGTTTTGGTAAGGTCAATGGAGAGAAATTTGTAGTGAAATATAAATATAGCTGTGATACAGAGGGATAATTAATGCATTAAAATGTCCCTGCAACAAATTTTATATAGGAGATATGAGAGAGTAAACAAGACTTCAAGAACACACAATAGATATTAAAAGGGGTTGGGTTGAGAGCCTGTTGCAATGTACTTTAAAATACATCATGGTAATGAAGTTGGGGGATTACAAGGCACGTTATTAGAGCAAATACATTAGTCACTATGGTAACGTGAATATAAAAGATAGATTTCTGTAAAGAGTCAATTTTTATACTAAAATATGGCACTTTAATTTCCCATGTACCGAATACACAGTGCAACTGAAAATTTCTTATTTAATACGGAGGAGTTATTTTTAAAAGATTTGAGTAGTGCTAATTGAATAATGACAGTCTGATTTAGTATATATATATATATATATATATATATATATATATATATATATATATATATATATATATAGTGCATTTTTTATGTACTGTTTTACTCCTTGAAGGCTGTGAGCTGAAGCACTAGAAATTTTACTGGAATAAATCTTGGATACCTGGCCTGGTGGTTTGTGTTTTGTTCTATTGTGCTTGGTACTGTTGTTGCTGCTACATTAATAATGATACCCCAACAACTTCCAGTGCCTTCGGCATGTCAGTCAGATCTTATCAACTCTCAAAGTATCACATTGATAGAACTGTTCAGATGCTGTACTAAACTATCTCTTTACACAAGTTGACCCAATCCCACTAGATGGTTCTGCTACTAACAGTTCAAAGGAGCTCACGTTGACAGGTCAGGAGCTCCCAAAGCATTCCTTTCTGCTGGAGAATTTCTTCAGTTAAGATCAGTAGTTTTCCATCATGGTATTTATTTATTTACTATTTGGTAACTGGGTAGGTGGGCCCCATCCAAAGATCCTTTTCAGTCACTACTCAAAAGTCCAGAAACAAATGAAAGCAACATGAATATTCAAGAAGAATACAATACATAAGAACAAATGCAAAATCAAAAGTTTTGAAAGGGTCTTGGAACAAACCTGTGGCAGATCCTGATGCTTGTTACAAATTCTTACGTACAGAAAAAAGTTACTGAGATAAAGTTAACAATAAAACCAAAGTAGTTTGTAATATTTACAGTATGCACAAAAGTCCAGATTGAATGTCAACATTTGAGGGAACAAGCAAGGTAGCATTTAGGATAAAAGCAGAGAAAGAATGTCTTGCTAGAGGAAGCACCCTATTAGAATACAACATTTCATGGTGACTGTCTTGCTGGAGGTAGTATGCTGTTTGGGATACTTTTTATTTAAACTCAACTTATGGAAAATAAAGTTATCCAAACTCAACTTATCTAAACCAGCAAGACTGTTTTTGCAATGTGCAACATGATTTATTTTTCACTCGTATGAATTTTCTTTAAGATATACAAGTAACATTACAGTTTGCTTTATTACAGTGCGCTGGATTGTGAGAGCTGGTAGGGCACCCCCAGTACTTTTTCCTTTTCTTCCACTGTAATGCGATTGCAGAGTTATTATATACAAGTTGGGATGTATGGGGACAGGAACCCCCCAACATGGGTGGGGTGGGGTGTGGGGGGGACCTCCTGCAAAAAAAAAAAAAAATCTACTTTTTTTTTTTTAAATTTTGTTGGTTTAGATATGTTGATTTTCAGTAAGTTGAGTTTAGATGAATAGTAGTGCTCCTGCTGCCTGAAAGAAAATGGCGAGGATAATCATTGTCCCTAAAGTACTTACTCTCAGTTTTCCTGGTAAGTGTTCAGAGATAGCCTTTCAATTCAGTGACAGATTCCAGGCCTCTTAATTCAGGTGAGAATCTGTTCCATGATGCAGGGAGTAGTCAAGAGAAGGCATGTTTTCCAGAAGCAGTTTTATATGGAGGTCTGGTTAATATGACAGCTTTCTCCAGGATATTTCTTAGGGAGTAAACCTGGAAGGATGTGTAGCTTCCATCTCAAAAGTATGCATTGGTCACCATTCAGTATTTAGTATTTTGTGAAAAAGAGTACCTAGGAGATATGTTGACCTGTCAGTGGCTGGAAGCCATCTTAGAAATAAGAAATTACAACTAAGAGATCTGCTGCTGGCAAGGAGGGGCCGGGCAAATCAGCAAATTTTATTTTCTGCGATCTGAAGTCTTTAGGAATTGTGTGCTGAGTAATAGGTAATCAGAGGAAGATGTATTACAATTTAGGGAGAAAAATATTTTTGGTTAGGGAAATGCAGGCTGAAGGTAAGGGTGGATGAGAGATTTTTCTCTTTATGACAGCAAGCCATAGCTGTTAATATGTTTCATTATTTATTTGTACAGCATTTCTTCAAATATTTTTGCAAGTGGCAAGTCTAAAGTGCTTGACAGCTTTGGATGAGGGTATTTTAGGCAAAGGGAAATTACAATGGAGACACTATTCCTGTTGTAAGGGAGAGATTATATATGTAGGCTAAAGTTTGACAATTTTATCTGCTACTCTTTTTTTGGACAATGTGATGTGACTAGGTGATTCTGGAGTAGGGTTTTTTTTCATTTTTTTTTCAGGAGTGTGAAGGTTTCATTTACTTAGATATTTCTAAAATGGAATGTTGTTGCATATTCAGCTAATGGGTATAGTGTTGGCTGAAAGAAGTTTGGAGTTGTGTTGAGATGCGACATAGGTTTGGAAAGATTTAGTGATTTCTCGTAACCTGGCAGCAATGAAGTTTTAGTACTCTTCTTTTATGAGAGGCTTGCTGTTATATTTTTAAGTTGTGGAAGAGTATTTAGCTTTGTGGTTTCTCCTGTTATTTCCACCCATATTGCTTTGGATTATTTGGATATCATAGCTGCAGTTTGCTTGTATGTTAAGTGCATGGATTTGGATTAATCAGTTATTTTTGTTTGTTTTGTTAGTGTTTGAAAGGTTTGGTGTTGGCTAGAATTCTTTGGTTTTTGTTTTCAGGCTGATCATGCCTTATGAATTTCTTTCACAAGGCTTTTAATATCACTAGAGACCAGTGGCATTTTTGTCTCCACAGTCTCCTCCATGACCAGTGAAAGAGTTAGTTTTGTACAGAGGTGAGTGTTTTGTTAAAGTAAGCCAGTGCATTTGTCAGATTGTTTATGTAATATAAAGAGGACCAATTAATGCTTTGTCAAACATCGCCTAGGATACAAAGCTTATGACTTGGGAGTGGTCATCTTATTAAAATTTCTGGGGGGTGGGTTGTTTCTTTTTAAAAGTCCAGTAGGAGAGAACTGGGCAGTAGTCGCTCGCTTAGTGAGTTACAAAAAATAGAGATACTAGATCAGCGGTATCCAATATCTGTAATAATGAGATCTAGAGTATTATGGCTTCTTGACAGGGATGTTTGGTCTGGCAGGATTGCTTACTAATTGTTTGAGGTTATTTATTGATAGAATCTTTTTGAGTTTGGTAAATTCTGTACCTGTTGCATTTACATTGAAGTCACCCAATATAACAATATTGTTAAGAAAGCCTTCAGGAAAAGATTATGCAGGATATCTTTTATGATATTTACTGAATGGGGTGGGGGAATGTACACTATGGAAACAGGTATGTATGATTTCATATGATGAGGTTAGGTGTACACATTCAGCAGCTCTGTTGCTATTATTTTGAGAATGGGAGAAATTAAGAATGTCTAACGAATAGGTTGTTTAGGTAAGAAGCATGTCACCCCCTCCTGATCTAGTATAAGACCTATTATCATAGAGGATATTATAGTTAGGATATTGCTGAGAACAGTCTGTGCAATATTCTGCACCCACACCCCAAAGCTGCTTAATGGTTTCCCATTTCCTCCATGAAGTTTTCCTAAAGTTATTCTCCATGTTGTCTTCATAGTCCTCCTACACCCAGTCCTTCAATTTTATGACTGATCTGCTGCAGCTGTTAATTTCATGGCCTGCTGATACCTGTCTGTCAATTCTGCAAATATACCTGACTAGGACTGCATGAAAGCCTCTTTCTTTAACTTGATGGCTTCCATTACGGGGTCTATATCAGAAGACTGAAGTTTCAAAACTTCAAATCTGATATGGTCGACACCATATGATCAAAGTCTTGAAACTTCAGTTTCCCTTTTCTGCACTGTAGTGCGATCTCAGAGTTGGTATATTTAAGTAGCGGGGGTTATAAGTGGCACAACCCCCCCCCCCATGTGGGGGGTGCAGGGGGGCTTGCCCCATGCTTAGAGTGTTTAAATGGTTTGTTTTTGTAGGTAGTTGTGTTTTATTACATTTTTGAAGTTTCAACGCTTCGATTATATGGTGTCAACCATATCAGATTAGAAGTTTTGAAACTTCGATCATGTAATATAGACCCTTCCATTACTGTTGATGTCCATTAGCAGGTCACAGAGTTATTGCCTTTACAAATACTCTCCACCTTTTGGCCACACCTCCTTCCTCCTGCCTCAACTACTGATGCCTCAAAGGTGTATTGTAATTCCAAGGACCATAATTGTTATCCTCAGTGCTGTGAGCTTTTAAGAACAAATGGAACAATGAATACTAAGTCTAAGATTGTGGTTAATTTACGTATTCTCTGCTACTCTGAGATGCAGTTACCTCACAGGCAGTATATATAGTTAACAAGGGTCAGTTGGGTACAGCTACCTGCATTGGAGGTATAAGAGGCAACTCTTTCAAAAACAGATTTAACTGTGTAAAAGTGTATTTGGTAGGTTACTCCTTTGTTCTTGAAACTAGACATTATCATTCATAAGTTTTGGTGGTATATAACTGCTTTTTGCAGATTTGATAGGATGCCATCTTTAATAGGGTCAATTTGGAATAATTGTCCCTGACTTACCCTGGGAGAAGATCTTTCAGAGGTAGATGTTGAGCTAATCCCACTCTGAAGCATATGCTAGGGATTTCCAGGACCCTATCAGGACACCTTTGGGTTTCCTTGGTCTGATCAGAAGCCTTCTCTACTCACTGACCCAGATTACCTTTCCAGAAGGAGATCTCTTGAAACCTCAGCATGCCTTTTGATCTGAGTGCCCATATCATATGTATTCAGGTTCATAATTCTCAATTTATTAGCTCAGGAGTTAGTGACAGTTCTAAAAAAATAATAAAAGACAAAGGCCCAAAATCAGGGGCAGAGCTTAAGTATTGCTCTCACTTAGAAAGTTGATATAAATACATGTTTTGCATTAGCATGCATTTTCTGAAGGATGTAAAATCTGAAACTCAAATGTCTGTCATCATGTACTGACTACAATCCAAAATAATGTGCCAGAAAACTACAAATGATATGGGGAACACACTAAAAATATGATGCTAAATCAGTAACCCTGCAAAATCAGGGACAGTTGAGAGCTATGCTTCGGTTGGATGACATGAACCAGCCACTGACCCTAGATCCAAGGTAGTTTATTAACAAGTACATTTATGAGTAATCTTGCTTTCAGACATGATGTTCATTATGAACTCTCAATACATTAGTTTGTCATTTCAGTTTGATTGAGGCAGCCATCCTTACCAATCATACTCCACGGGTACCTTCATCATTCCTCATGAGAATTTGGAAATCTCATATTAGAAATACACAGGACAAGTTCTCATCATCTCCAAGAAGGCTGAATATCCGGAATAGCTGTTAAGTGTTTATACAACAGACATAATTTTCTTTCCTTAACTCATAACCAGGCTGATGTTGGGCAGGGCTGGGGGATGGCATAATGGTTAAGGTATTTACCTCACATGTACAGGGTTTGAATCTAACCCTTGAAGTAAATTGTCTAAGTTTAAAATGGAACAGCAAGGGCAGCTATCCTAGTACTTTTTATGAATCTATTTCTATGGGTAAGGGGTTGGTATAATGGTTGGGTCTATATTATATTCTCGAAAGCCGACAATGTCAAATCTGACATTGCTGGCATGAGTTATTGAACACTCAGAATCTCGAGCATGTAAACAGAAATCTCCGTAAGGGGAGATTTCCGTTTACTGCAATGTAGTGCGGTCTTGGAGTTGGTATATTTAAGTAGCGGGGGGTGTGGGGGGTGCAGGGGAGCATAGCCCTCCTGCTTAAACCCGTTAGGGTACTTTTTTCTTTTTTGTTGTTGTGTTTTTAAAACACTTGAGATTCTGAGCGTTCGATATTCTCGTACCGACAATGTCAGATTTGACATTGTCGGCTTTCGAGAATATAATATAGACCCTAATGGTTAATGTGTTTACCTCACAGATACACGTTACATGGTTGGATTCTCACCTTGAGAAGGGCAATTGTGTAGGCTTAAACTGGCCCATAAAGGCGGCTAACCTAGTAACTGCCTATGAACCTATGATGTGAACCCTTCATCAGCTACTACAAACTCCATCTAAGCAACAGCAAGGCATGAGCTTGTGAGTATTTCCACACCAGCAGCTCCAGAGAAGGGAAGAGACTACCCCATTCTAGAATCAATGTTAAACCAGCTTTATCAATCTCTTGGTCTCCTGTGCTGCCTGGGTTCTTTTCAACAGATAAGTGAGACTCCATGCCCCAAGAGCCAGTTTCCATTGCCATGGTCTCTGCCATCCCAATCCTGTCCCCTCTTGCCTATCAGTGGACTGCCATTGCACTTGATGGCTCTTTGCCTTATACATGGTGAACCCACAAAGTGGCAACATATATTTTTGACTGAGAATGACTTGGCAATGTGGGTCACCTCACTTGTCCTTCAGGTGCTTGTAACATTAACTCAAGGTCTGCCTCCAGGGGATGAGTCCAGATATCCTTGTATCAAATAAGGTTATCTTATTCTCTGAATGAAACATCATGGTGTTAAAATTTTTAGATATTTTTTTTTGTCCTGCATTTCCTCTTAGACTAGTTTACCAAGGATGAGCCTGGCAACAGCACAAACTTCCAGACAACATAGGTGCAAGGCTCACGGGGGCATGCATGCCCTTCCACTATGATAAGGCCACTGTCCCAGGAAAGAGTACATAATCATCAGCTGAGAAAAAAGTTGCTTATCATGATCTATCACCAGCTGAAAGTTAAGTGGATTAGCATGACTTTAAAAAAGAGCTATAGCACAGCACCAGCAACCTTAGAAATTAGAAAGCAGTAAAGAGAAACTGCCCTTTTCAACACAACACTTTAACTTTCAGTCTGCTTGCTTGCTGCTGTAGCATGTTTTAGCTTACTGTTTCGTTTTTCCAGTAGCACCATTCTGCATTAACACTAGACTATTCATAAAAATACACAACTGCTTGAAATTGTTGAAAAGGTCAAAAGTCGGAATGCCACAGCCCTGTGAACTACTCTGTTAAACAATAATTGCATGACACTTGCTAACTGTAACACTGAATGTGTGTCTTGGTTCCATCCCATATATGAGCTACAGCTGAAGTAACAAATAACTGACAACACCCTTGACACACATCATCTGCTGCACTTCCCCATGTTTGGGTGGAGATCTGAGAAATATTTCTGAGAAGCTGGATGTCTTGCTGATTTCAAAATTGCTCCCCAAGGGTTTGGTGGTGACAGTATATTGGAGAATGACCAAAAAATCAACTTTATTCTGTGTACACAATGAACAATGCATTTCAAGGACAAAGAAGTATTTCAATCTAAAAAGAAATGCCAGTGCCCACAAATGTGTTAAATAAAAACTTAAGTTATGTACTTTTTTTATTTAATCATTAACATAGCTTCTATGAAATAAGCATTGGGTAGCCATGTGCAACACCTTTCAGTCTAGAAACAGAAGGATGTCTTTGCTGCCGCCAGAACATCATGTCCTCTGACACATCAAAAAAAGGATGATGTCAGTGCTGATTTGTAAATTGCTTTTAACTTTCCAGTGTAAAAGTTACTTAGTTGTAATATATCACGAGTAGCTGTTTGTTATTTGCACAATTCTCTCAGCTAGCCGAGTCTGGAAATGGCCATTTCTAATCAACACTCCTACCCAGTTATTAAAATATGTAAATAATGTAAAAGCGAAGAAAACACTGTCACGACAAGCTCCTGAAGTCTAAAATCACACTTTGAATTTATTGAGTTTGAAGCGCTTTTCGTTTGCTTGGCAAGCAAACTTCTTCAGAAACAATGAACTACAATTCAAAACTCGTATATAAAGTATCAGCTGGTCACATTTAACCAATCTTGTTACAATGTAACACGTAACTAGAAGAATTTTAAAGGCATACTTCTTTCATAAAAAATGTAATACATTCACGAAGAATAGAACCAACTTTACATGACAGAATTTATGAACATCAATATGCGATTGCCAAAGGCAAAATTGATAGCGCCCTAGCTAAACATATTCATACCTGTAAAGAACACAAATTCAAGTATATGGTTATTGACCAGGTAGTGCAGGACATTAGGGGGGATCCTACACCATTACAGTTGGAAGTGTTGGAACTGTGCTGGGAAATCAGGCTGAATGCTTATAACTTCCCAGGTTTAAACGATACCTGCTCTATTAGCAGTATTTTAAAATTAAGGAATCTACAGAGATGACTGTGTGCTAGTTGTGTGAGCTATAGAGTATACATGTACATGGTTTAATTATACATTTTCAGCAACAAACTGTTTCAAGTGAATTTTAATTTAACTTTTTAGTCACTATATTTGATAACAAGAATGACTTTGGTAAGTAATACGTTACTGATTTTAACTGAGTATTAACTTTAGTATGTTGCAATAGGAAGGTTAAGTTTTTTATTCACAATGATTCATTATTAGTAAGACATAAATAGTCTGATTTTCATGTGTAAAGTTGGTTCTATTCTTCGTGAATGTATTACATTTTTTATGAAAGAAGTATGCCTTTAAAATTCTTCTAGTTACGTGTTACATTGTAACAAGATTGGTTAAATGTGACCAGCTGATACTTTATATACGAGTTTTGAATTGTAGTTCATTGTTTCTGAAGAAGTTTGCTTGCCAAGCAAATGAAAAGCGCTTCAAACTCAATAAATTCAAAGTGTGATTTAGACTTCAGGAGCTTGTCGTGACAGTGTTTTCTTCGCTTTTAAAGTTTGGTGTGCCTAATTTGTGATGTAAATAATGTAGGCAGACAACAAACAGTCAGCCTGAAATGAGTGGTGATCTGTTAGATGTCTGCTATGATACTGCTGTTAGTCTATTGCATATGTAATCACATTTAGCTAGCCTAAGTTTCTGATCCTTGGCTATTTTCTGTATGTTCCTTCAGTGTAGTTCACTTTTTTTAAGTTCTCCAAATGTCTGAGGCATTGCTGTGCTGCTCCCATAAAAAGGCAACATGATAACTAATCAAGTAGCATCACAGAGTGCCATCGCCATGATTTAGACTCTGGTCAGTGTAATTAGATTGAGAAGAGTGTGTGTTCTATTTGTGGTTACCTACCTGAATGAAGGATGGTGGTAGAATGGAGGAAAAGTTAAAGTGATAACAAAACTAGGCAGCTTCTTCTCCGAGTTGGTGGGAATAAGGAAAGGCCTGCAATCAGTTAGTGTGGACCTTGTTTGTGTGTGTGTGTGTGTGTGTGTGTGTGTGTGTGTGTGTGTGTGTGTGTGTGTGTGTGTGTGTGTGTGTGTGTGTGTGTGTGTGTGGGTGTACTGGGGGGCATGCACAGATAAAAGAGTAAACCACCTACTGTGTAGGTTTACTGGAGTGAGATCGGTTGCTTTGCACTATTGAGGTGTAAGACAGATGAGGGTTGTCTCTTCCTTGGCTCACATTATGGCACAAATGAGGATTATGGGAATTTTTTTGTGATTGTTTTTTGCATGCTTTTTTTAAAGCCTGTGTAGCAGAGAGGCCAGGACAGATGGCAGAACAGGTTATTTCAGGTTCTGCATGTCCATGAGAAATGGCAGAAGGGATTACAAAAGGACACCTTGAAGCCCTAGTAGATACAATTGGGGGGGGGGGTACGGAGGAGATATGTGGAGGCAAAGGAAGTGCCTAGCTTCGAGGAATGAGAAGAAGTATGTGAAATGGTCAGGTGTGCTTTTCCTAGTGACAGGCCTGGGAATAAGTCAAGCTGGAATGGTGGTAATTAAGGGATGTGTTTATTGCATCGTGTGCTCATGGATCTTTGGTGTGGGTGGGCTAAAGGGTGAGATTCCAGATGATGCTGGAAAAGGTGGGTGTGGCTATAGAATACAGTGAGGTAAAGTAATATAGGACAATGGTAGACAGAGGACACTAGCCCCACGTGGTGGGATAGGATAAAGGTGGCCTTATAAAGTAGGTGAGAAGCATGATGAAAAGGAATACTAAAGAGTTCAGAAATTTGGAAAGAGAACTAGAAGATTTGCACTACAGGATGTGGAGGCAATGTAGTGGATGGGAAAGTACCTGGTTTAAATGTTTGCAGATTAAGAATTAGTGGACAAACAGTTATTTAACTGTTGGCAGAGATGGATCACAGAGGTAATGTTGGTTGCCTATATAAGATACAAAGATGAGGTTTCTTATATGTAGGGGCTAGGGATGAAAGAGAGGATGTTAAATATTTGGTTGTTTAGGATAGGGTTGTGGAACTACGTGTGTGAAGCAAAGGGATTTTACATATCTTAGCAGACGTCTGTGGGGACTTATAATGATTATAGTAGGGTGGAAAAAGTGTATCCCCAAGAGAGATACTTGTTGTGGGTAGGGGGGAGTTTAGGGGACATCAGTACAGGAAGGTCAAGGTGAACAGTGAGGATGAGGAGGAGGCCATTAATGTGAATTATTTGTTGAAAGAAGGAAAGCAAGTGGGCTAAATGGACACATGGAAGATGTCTATGAGTTAGTAAGCAGGAAAACAAAACGTGGGCTAAATGGACACATGGAAGATGTCTATGAGTTAGTAAGCAGGAAAACTGTGTATGCAATGACCTGTCTTTTCAGTAGGGCCAGAGACAGACTAGGTACCCCTTAGTCTTGGCAGGAGTTGGTAGTGGTGGTGGTGTTGAAAATGGGAAAAGAGGAGGAGGGAGGAGCTGGTCAATCAACTGCTCTCACTTATTAGCACGGGCACCAAGAACTATAAGGGGAATCTGGTGGTACAGAGCCAGAGATCACAGAGTAAGTTCCAGAATACCAATTTAGTTTTGTGAAGGGTAACTGTCAGAAGATCTGTGGTTGTTTATACTGGGCTTTCTGGAATGAGTGAAGGGGAGAGGAATACCCAAGTGTGGACTGTTAAGACCTTTGTCAAATTTAATTGCGTGTGCCTGTTTAGGTTGCTGGAAGACACTGGGTTAGGAAGAGGATTCATTAGATGGAGGATAGCCCTGTATCAGACTTTATTGTTAAGGTTTGTTATGAAAAGAGGAGTTCCACAAGTGGAGATATGACGGGGAGTGTAGCAGTAATACCAGATGGCCTCATTTTTGTTTCCATTTGTGAGTGAGGTTCTAGTCCAGAGGATCATGGCAAGGGCTACAAAAGTTTCTGGGTGGTGGATAGGATATTACAGAATTATTATTTTCCCAGATGACTGCATGAGATGTAGAAATATTATTGTCAGGGAATCAGGAGGAATTTCAGTGATCTGGAAAGGCATATAACCAAAATGTCACTCCTAAAAGTCCATTATTATTCTACTGTGGAGGTATAAGATGAGTAGGTCAATCAGGCCATTAATGGGGTTGGAAGGCAAAAGTATTTGGAGCTGAGAGTGTTTCTGATGATAGTGGAGATTAGAATGAGGAATTGGAAATGTATTCTGGAAAAGATAATGGGGTAAATGGAATATGTGCATTTGAAAAGATGGAATATCTGATTGATATGTCACTGCTCATTTGAATGATGGAACGCCTTTCATGTTTTGTATACTGTCAGACATATAACAACAGCCCCAGGGCAAAGTGGTGTACTGTCAGACATATAACAACAGCCCCAGGGCAAAGTGGTGTACTGTCAGACATATAACAACAGCCCCAGGGCAAAGTGGTGTACTGTCAGACATATAACAACAGCCCCAGGGCAAAGTGGTGTACTGTCAGACATATAACAACAGCCCCAGGGCAAAGTGGTGTTAAAAAGGCAGGATGTCAAAGGCATGGATATCAGAAGACAACGGTGTTTGTCTGATTTTAGGCACTATATCATGACTTAATGTAGTGAATCAGATAAGAGCATGGTAAGGACAGACAGAAAGTTGGGAATAAGGGAAACTAAGTGGGGATTAGGGTACATTTTCATTGTAAAAATGTAAAGTCTTGGAGAGACAATAGCAGAATAGTGGATTTAATTTGGATTTTAAGAAGATATAAGATTTGGAAAGCATCTACAAAGGCTTACTGATGAGAATTAGGTCAGCTTGGTAGGGGGTAGTGGGAACAGAGGATATCCAAGGTACAGGATATCCTGTGGAGAGAATAGAAGGGGGATTCAAAGGTTCTGAAGATATAAGTTTGGAGTTTGAGGCCATGAAGAGGTTTTTGCAGAATTATGAAAAAGTGGAAGAACCCAGGTGAAGGGGTAGTAGGCGAAGAGAGGAAGAAAGAAGCAGAGTGGTATTAGCCAAATAAAAGGATTGAGGTCTTACTTTCACTGAATGGGAGAATATGAGAGAAAAGTATACAGGAAATTAAGAGAGAACAGAGGCAGTGGTGTATGCAGAGATTAAGTAGCCACTGGGTGCTGAAACTTTTGGAAGGGAGAAAGATACATTTTGTAAAGAACATTATTTTAAGAGGGCTTGGGGTGATGGGTCAAGTGTTTCATATCCATACATTTTTGCTGCATTTCTGATACCTGACTCCATCAAAGCTTTTTAGACTTCCACCTAGGTAGCAGCTGTTGGAGGTGTGAATCGAGAGATGGTAGGGGTCTGCACACGTGAAATGGATGGAGTGTCAGGAAGTGCAGGATTTATGTGCAAAGATAAGGGATAAAGCATTAGGTGTATAAGAAACAGCTTCTCTGCAGCAAATGTTTTATACACTGGAATAGAGGAAGGGGCACTTGGCAGAGAAGTGAGAGGACTGAGGTAAAGCTAATAATGAGATGGATGAAGAAAAAGACAGCAGGTAGCTGGAAGATGTCTGGTAGGTACCATGACTTAAGGCAAAGATAGGTGGGAACTTGGAGCAAATTCACAGGGGCTTATGGGCATGGAGGTGACCAAGGAGCAGTGGCACATGTGGGAGAGGTGGGCAAAGGGAAAAGATGTGGGGAAGAAGGTGGGCTATCATACAGTGATGCAATGGTAGTGATGAAGTGGTGAAATAAGCAATCACAGAGCAGGAAACTGAAGTCAGTAAAGAGTTAAAAATGAAATGATCTAAACAGGATTGTAACTTTATCTTATTATTAGGATTTGAGAAATGTACACTTTTGGGACACAAAATCAATACACGCAAGTAAATACTTGTGGGAGATATGTGTATATTATATAGGAGACATCAGTATTTGAGTATATTTCATAAGGACAGTGTGAGTGCCATACATACCACGTTTTGTGACTTTATTCATTTGCTCATGAGATGTCCATGAGATTTATGATATGAAAACTTGGGAAAACTAATTGAAAGATCTAAGTCATGGGCCAGTAAGATGTTCCAGTCACCTCCAATAATTATATATTGATTATTGTGATAATGCAAAGCAGCCTCCAGAATGAAAAAGGCATAAACATTTCATTACCAAAATTAGTTGTAGTCTTCCAGTTAAACCTTCACAGATCATTAGAAATTCAAATTGGAATGTGTCTACAAATTATAAATTCAACTGAACCTCTGCTGAAAGAAATTGTGTACCCATCTGTATCTTTTTCTAATAAAATCTGATTGGTGTTGTACCAAATGAGTTTCATGAGTCAGACAGATATCCTCAGAATGATTACCCAACATAGCTAAAACATGTCTCTGATAAACTTCGTGTGAATTCCATTACTATTATATGACATCATAGACTAAACTGTCATTATTCAACAAAGTATTTATATAATGATTTCATGTATTGTGCTGACACCATATTATGTATTACTGTTCTTGCACATACCAACCAAGGTGAAGTAACAAACAGGAAGTAACACCCACAGTTACAAAAATTGTCCCTGATGAGTCTATATTAGGATAATACCTCATATCAGATGCAGGTCACTATACTTCCCCAAACTGTCATCTCGTTGGGCCTTACTTTGCATGCTCCCATGCTCCTCTACTGTACTTCTAATTTGGCTGGAAAAACAGATGTTGATTTAAATTTATTTTACCACTGAATACAAAAAAATCTTTGTAAAGGCTTATTAATGACCACTTGGGAGACAGAATCTCCAAAATGTCTTTTGAAGATGCATAGAGTTACTGGTGTAGTCTTGGGCATTACTTGTTGTCATGGATGTTAACTTTGATATAAGCAGCCCAAATGAATGCTCTGCCTGACATCTTGTGCTCTTTGACCCTTTACTGCAGGAACACAAATTATTTATATATCATGTGTTCGAGCCCTGGAGTTTAAGCACATGACTCAGGAATATAAAGACACCTACGATTTGCTTTTCCCTTACTCTTATTTCCATGCCTGTCTTATATTGCAAAAGTAACTGTTCTTTTTTCAGTTTCTCATTGAGTCGCTCATTTTAGTGGTATGGAATCATACATCTACATGTAAAGCTTCAACCCAAATCAAAATCATTTACAGCAAACATTTTGCTTCAAGTACTTCTTGCTGGTGGTGTAATTATGAAACTGCAAATATATTTCACTGTTGGTGGGAATGTCTACAAACGAAGTAGTAGTAGCAAATGTTATCATTGCTTAGAATGTTGATGTACCTTACGATGTAGTAAAGTTATGTGATATGATGTATATGTTTTTGTTTGTCTTTTGGCTTTTCCCGGTTAGGGGTCACCACAGTGGAACTCTGGTCCGCTAATGATTGGCAGTAGATTTTTCACAAATCCGAGGTGCCAGCTGAACGTCCATCCTTCAACGAAGGCATACCCATTTATGCATGTCTTTCAAATGCCCATCCAACCACGGGGAGGACATGCAGACTCCACACAGAAGGCACTCCCCGCACTCCAGCTGAGAATAGAATGGGAGAACCTCTTGCTGTGAGGCAACAATGCTACCGCTGCACCACCGCGGATATGTGATATGATATATATGATTGTCATAAAGAAGATATGTTAAATATTTTATTGGCTTCTATGTCAAATACGAGATGCATACCGGTACAGGAAATCTTCACCATGTGCCATTTCCCATTACAGGAATGTTGGAAGTATTAAAAGACATTTCTTACTTATTTGTCAACATGATAATAACATATCTTGTTTGGTTCATCTGTATTTTTTCTACAATAGGCTACAGGTTTGCTTTATCTTTCCTACTTGACTTCTTTTAATTTTTTTTTTATATACTATGACAAAAGCATTATTTTTTTTTCTTTATGGTTCATGGTGTTTGTGTGTATTTGAAAATCTTTAAGTAAGGGATTAAGGGGAGAGAGGAAAGGTCAAGATATTTAGGTGGCTAGGGGAGGGAGTAGTATATTAGGGATGGTTGGCAGGATACTGAAAATTTAATCAGGCTAGAACTAAAATGATGCTTAACATTTGGTTTAACAATAGCTCCTCCACATTAATGTAATGGGGTGCATAGTTAGAACTGTAGGGCTGAAGGGGATGTGGGGGAGAGAAGCATCAGGACAGTGATCTCCTAGTGCCAGTGTTTTTGCTTGTAATGTTCCTCTCTTCTTGGGGTGGTTTACTGTTGTATTAGTGTGAATTTACATAAACGTATTTTGATTTTTTGTAATCCGTTTTAAACCAGTAAAAAGACTGAAAATAAATATTTCAGCTCTTTATTTTTTAAGTTGTGTAATGGAAATGAACCATTAGTGCTTCAGTCTTTAATACCGGTCAACAGTGCTGTCCTTAGCTCCTACAGCATGCCCAGGACGGTCTCCTTATTTAGTCCACATGAAGCTGCTGGTACTGTCCATCATTCATGTATGATGGACATTATGT
Organism: Protopterus annectens; assembly: GCF_019279795.1. Taxonomy (NCBI): domain Eukaryota; kingdom Metazoa; phylum Chordata; order Ceratodontiformes; family Protopteridae; genus Protopterus; species Protopterus annectens. The sequence goes on from NC_056743.1 coordinate 871,654,889, forward strand.
CTATTAACCCATTTGCCTTAGGGACCACTGGAAAGATTTGGGTGACCATTTTTCACATTTCTTTGTTTTTTCATTTACATGCCTTAATATTTTAAATCTTACAGTATGACAGATACTGATGTCACTGCGGGTGACTATGTCAGTCATTAATGTTGCTTATAGCCTTTTTTGGGCTATACTGTCTTATTTTCTTTCATTCTCAACAATTACTTAAGCAGCAAGGTGGCTTACTGGCAGGATCTCTGCTTCTTGTGTATGTGATTCAATCTTAAACACTAGTCATTGCCTATGTGGAGTTTTCCATGTACTTCACTTGTCTGCTAGGTAGTATCTAGGTTCTCTGCTTTCCTCCAACCTTCCAAATGGTGCTGGAATATTGCCTATATTAAATTTTCCACAAATATGTTGTACTTATTTTTCTCTGGTATAATTAGTTGGGGGGGGGGGCGTGTTTAAAGAGTGCATGTGCCAAGGTTCTTTGTACAAGAATGTTAGCATGTTGTGCTGACGTTCTCTGTCAGCCTTTTGTGGTAGACGAATGAGTATACCCACGTTTGTCAAGTAACCCATATGCTGACCTTTTAAACATCAACCACAAAAGAATGACAAAGAGAATGCTTTTATACTAACATGCATGCGCTTTGAAAGAATCTTGGCACATGCAATCTTTAAACATCATTTTTGCAGATAGGCAAGCTCCCCTGCATGAACCATACCCCTTGCTAATTATATATACTAATGTGTGGATTGTACAATGTGGATGAAAGGACTGCGAGAGTTATAGGATACTGCACACCTGTCAACCATCTGCTTAGTTGACCAACCCATGTGTGCATATATACATACATATATATATATATATATATATATATATATATATATATATATATATATATATCTTTAAAACATCATATTACCAGTTGACCAGTTGATCGGACCACAAATTTTTGAGACCAGAAAGTCAAAAACGGAAATGACTGAAACTTAAAAAGACTGAGTCTCAAAATATCGAAATAACCTATAACAACATATGACTGCATCCAAAACATTGAAAACTGCAAAAATAACGTAAATTATTTGCCATTCCCTATGTTTTTGCAGGGGGCCTATTCCCCCAGCACCCCCCACACTCCTATACCAACACCTGACATTGCACGACATTGTAGAAAAGGGTAAACTACAAATACAGTATTTAACTTCTGTAGTACTATAAGCAATGAACTTTTTAACTACTTTAACTAACATACACTTACTGCTCAACCTTTGCATTTACCACTACATATTGCTTACAATAACATCATTTTACTCACTTTAATACCGAAAACATACCTGACAAATATTTGAACTTCTACTTCTTATTTTAACTTACATTTCCAAAAACTTCTCCGGCAGTGCCATCACTTAGCAATGAAACATCTGCCATATTGTATTTTACTTATGTACTAAAAAACTCTTAAAGTGACAACACACAATTTCAGCAAATGCCATATAACTACCCCAATATATCTTCACATTCTGAAACATGATCTTTTTAAGTTTCAGTCATTTCAGTTTTCGACTTTCTGGTCTCGATGATTTGTCGTGCTATCAACTGGTAATACAATTTTTTAAAGTAGATCCATATATATATATATATATATATATATATATATATATATATATATATATATATATATAGCTATGGGTGAGGATGGATGGATGGATCTATAGGGCAGTTAGAAAGAGAAAACACTCATGTGAGTGAACACTTTTTTCTTGTGAAAAAAAAAATGCGCATGCTCATGAATGTATTTTATGTCATCAGCCTTTTGTATGGGATAAGGTTGCAGCAGGTAAGGGAATTTGCCCTTACCCTGCTGTTAAGCAATCTCAGAGTTAGTATATACAAGTAGCAGTGAGTGTGGTTGGTGCAGGGAAGCTTGCCCACCCAGCAAAAACAAATAGTTTTATTTTTTTATATTTTTCAGTCCCTTTAGATTCACTGTAAATTAACCTCTCTTTGAAAGTTTACTTTTATGAGACACTTGTGTGTGTGTGTGTGTGTGTGTGTGTTATATATATATATATATATATATATATATATATATATATATATATATTTAGGTCCTCTTCAGAAACCCAAATGCTCACATTCCTGACTTCCAAAACACTCAGACAAAAAGGCCGACAACCGAACAACACCAACACCAACACCAACACCAGTATCTCAGAACACTGACTTTCCACTCCAGGTAAGTAACCGCTTGGCCATCCTGTTGAACTTTGCCTCTTAACCCCCAGTAGTGTGATCTCCGAGTTGGTATATTTAGTTGGGGGGGTTGGAGGACAGCCCCAACATGGGTGGGATTGCTTTCCTTCTGCTTTACTTTTTTGTCAGGATGGCCAAGTGGTTACTTACTTGGAGTGGAGAGTCAATGTGTCTGGATGTTGGTGTTGTGCGGCCATTGGCCTTTTCATCTCAGTGTTTTTGAAAATCAGGTAAGTGAGCTTTTGCATTTCTGAAGTAGACCCTTATATATATGTATGTATGTATATGTATATGTATATATATATATATATATATATATATATAAAATCATTCAGAAGATGGACTCAACAGAGCATATAATTAACTTTCAGACAAGTTGAATGACAGAAAACAACACAAATCTACATTTTTGAAGGGGGCAAGCCCTGCTGCACCCCCTGCATATTACATATACCAACTCTGAGATTGCACTACAGTGGGGAAAAGGGTAAATTCCTCAATCCTCACTGTACTGCAATCTCCCTTCAAAAGCGTCAACATTTCGGAAAGTTGATCATATGAAGTTCGATTTTCTGTTGACTCAGTCTTCTGAATCGGACCCATATTATGCATATAGATAGATATAGATATACATAGATAGATATGAATATGGATACTCACATGTTTTTTTACTGAGATAAAGCACGGATCCACCTGGACCATCATCTTGGGAATATATACATTTCAAGTAGACTGACATTAAGAAAACAACAGCATTTCACTTTCCCAAAGACACATACAACAATACAAACACTGTATAGCAGACACAGTACGATCTAACCTTGATCTAAATATAGTATTTATAACATTTGTGGGTGAGAAGACAGGGGAGGGGTGGATATGCATATAGAAGCTAGATGAGTTGAGGAATATTCAATTTGATAGCTGATAGGAAAGAGGAGACAGGAAGAGGAATGGAGAATAAGGAGGTGAGTGTTATTCTTGTGTGTTTTAATTAAAATGGATTAAAGTAATGGGGTTTACTAGGACAGATAAGTCATAGTGAGACTGAATTGCAACAAGGCAAAAGCACCCTTTAAGTAACAGTGGCATTGAAAATATGTTTTTTTTTAACTAATAGTGGAATTTTCTAAAGGATTTTATGAAGTTTGTATGTGTAGGGTAGAATTCCCAAATTTTTGGAGCAAGGATTGAGGAGTGTTCTGTGCCTTTTAATTTAGCCTGAAGTTTTGAAGGCTTGGATTTGAATGAGAAATGTCATAGAATACATAGTAGATGTCTCTGACAGTGCATTTGCAAATTAGGGGAATAATTACAGATTGAGTTTAATGATCAGAATTAATAGTAGAGGAGTTGCACTCTGGGGGATGGATGGTAGGACTTTGCTTTTGCTGATGAGGAACAGTGATGATCTCTTCTTGGTGAAGGAATTATAAATCTATAAGCTTTGTTTGACGTAGGTTGAAGTGATGTTATATTATCTGCTGAGGAAGAAACAATAATCAGACATCCATATTCAAGTTGTAGCAGTAAAACTCATTTTCTTCTGGCTGCTGAGCCTGTGGGAGATAGAAAAATTGGAAATTTTAGGCCTTGAGAAAGAGCTTGTTGACTTTGGATTTTATAACTCAGAAATGGTACTGAAATTTGAGTGAGTGGTCTAATTAAATCCCTAGATATTTGTACTGTTGGGTTGTTTGTAGGGCCTTATTTGAAAAGTTTTGGAAAGTTTGTGTTGGGAGTACTGCATTGCACCCTTTTAGCTGTTTTGTTTATTTTTTAACTGAATATGAGGTCATGCTGTACTGGCCAGTTAATGAGATGGGAGATGTCTTATTCATGTTTGTATTTTATGTGAGCTGAGGAAGCATGTGTTGTATAGATTGCCATAGTATCTGCCAAAGGGATGATGGAATGAGGGAAGAAGTCTGTAAGCAGTTTGTTTATGAATAAGGAGAACAGCATGGGTGAAAACTTGGATTCTTGAGGGACCCCCCCCTTTGTAAAGACGTGCAGTGGGTGAACTTTGAAGTGCCTATTGGATAAGAAGTATTTGAACCATTGGATTGCCTGAGAGCTAATCCGAGCAATGATGAGGGAGATTAGCATGAAATGGTGATCAATCATATTAAAGGTTTTTGTAATATCAATACAACTTGGGCCTGTAAGCAAACCATTTTTCAAGTTTTGTACCAAGTAATTCAGTAGTGTATAGAGAGGGGTCATTGTACTGCCTGAGCAGACGCCATATGAATGAAAACAGCTAATCCTATGTGTTTGAAAGCATTGAGACAGCTGGTTGTAAATTAAATTTGTAAGTAGTTTTTGCAGGGTGGAGAGGACTTAAATGGGTCGGAAGTCCTTTGTAGTGAATGGACTTGACGTTGGTTCCTTTCCATTAAGTTGGCATAATGTTTTTGGTAAGGCATAGGTTGTAGAATATAATTTGTAATGTAAAATAAACCAGGGTGGAGGCCACTTGTTCTGCAGGGGGCATCGAAGGGAGATATCTTCTAGAAGTCTAGCTATGTCCTTTTATAAAATTGCTTTAAAATAGAAGGGGATGTTTCTATTTTGTTAACATCTGATGAAAAAGCAATGTTTTGCATACTTGCTTTGGTGGGGTGGGGATAAGGTAAAGAATCGTATTACGAAGTTAATGGGAGCAGGTGGCCAGTTTGTGTTGTGATAATATCTTCTTGTAGGGGGTATTTTGGTGGGAGGTACAGTTTGTCATATTATTCACTAGATTCCTGAATTCTTTTTGTTTGTATTAGAAAATGTTTTGGGAAACAATGAAGAACTTTGCTTTGTACCGCTATGTAGCTTTTTGACTACATTTCTAAACAGTAATTTATTTTTTTCAACTATGGGCTGAGGAGACATTTTTCCATTCTTTCTATGTGTTGTCCCTTAGTTTGCAGAATGATTTAAGTTAGTTGGTAAGGCATTCATTGTTTACAAAAAACATATAAGTGAACCAATGATAAAGTGGAAACAGAAAACAGAAAGTCCAAAGCACCAAACAAAAGCAAGTTCACAGCGCTATAGTAAAATAGTTTTATTAAAACAAAGCTTTCAGACAAAAAGTCCTTCCTCAGTGTTAGATAAAGGCATCTAGTAAGTTTTTAAATGTATTTTCTGAAGAATGAGGAATGTATATGCAACAAAGGGAATGTAATTGGATATAATGTAGTCCCATTTTATTTGCATTCCTTTGATGTTTTGCTGCATTTACATCAGAAAGTTATTAGTGATGGTAGAGATTTTAGTTGTACAGTTTAATGAAGCTCTTAACAAGTTGAAATTCTCAATTCCAATTTTGCTAGGTTTAGGAGGTGTATGTTAAAATCATCTATGATGGTGAAGTTTTTGTAGAATATCATGTAGTAGTGATTTAAATGTTATTTCACTGGTGGAAGGGAGGTGGGGAGCAATAAGGATGTTTTTGTTAATGGGTAGACAATTAGTGTCATGATTGTGTGATTATTTAATGAAGAATTTTGGGGGGTTATGTTAATTGTCAGGTTATCTTACACAAAGAACAAGGTTCCCACACCTACCCTTTTCCAGGTCTGTCACAGAACAGACATTTTTAGTTGAGAAAATGAACATTTAGAATGGGAATGCTTGGTTTAACTCCTTTTTATAAGAAATAAAAAATAAAAAACAAACCATGTAAAAGGATAAAACCAGCTCCTTGTAAATAAAGTCGTAAATAAAAGAAAAACAAAGGAGGCGATAACACAGCAGGATAGGTTCATAGGTTTATACTAGGCTATCTGCCCTAAGGCATTTATAAGCCTAGCCCAAAGTTATTTGGCTTACGCCACCCCTTATGTTAGAAATAATGTGCCCATTAGTTTGTTGTGCCTCTGTCCAGCAGTGACACAGAGATGATTCCCGGGGTAAACCTACGATCTCCCATCCACCGGTCAAGATTTCTCTTGAACAGAGCCAGCGAGGTGCTCTGTCTCACATGGACCGGGATTTTATTCCACAGTATGGGGAGTCTCTGGGTGATAAATCTATCCCTCCAGCACGTCCTATTTATATCCGTGCTAAGGTTTAAGTCACTTGCTCTAGTGGTTCTGGTGGATTTGGATTTTTTGAGGTGGAGCATGTCCATTAATTCTGGGTTGGTCATGGCCTTGTATGTCAGGCACAGGTCACCTCTGAGCAGACGGTATGCAACTGAATAGAGTTGGAGTTTCTTCAGTCTGGCAGTATATGACAGGTTTTGGAGTCCCTTTATCCTTTTGGTGAGGAACTTTTGGGGTCTCTCCAATTGCTGAAGGTGTCGGGTGAGATACATCCCGAATGGGGCATTGTACTCAATCATTGGTCTGATAAGTGAAGAGTACAGGGGAACAATGACCTCACTTGATCTGGATGTGAATCCCTTCATGATCAGATGGGCAATGTAGAAGGTCTTTCGAACCACTTTAGCAACGTGAGTGTCAAACGAGAGGCCACTGTCAACCTGGGTACCCAGGTCCCCGATAACCTCTTCTGTGCTTAGTGGGTTGCCACCTATATGGTAGCTTGGGGTTACCTTGTTTTCGGTCGGTATGACTTTAACTTCAGGCCATGGCTCTGGCACCAGCTATCAGTTTCCGTGAGACCCGAAGGATGTCTGTGTCCGATGTACTATCCACTATGGCACCCAGTTTGCAGTCATCAACTTTGTCAGCCATAGTCCTCCTATGTTTGCCTGTACTTCTGAGAAGTAGATGCCGAACAATAGGGTGTGGGACACCACTTGTAACAGTCTGACATGGCTCCAGCAACTCTAACCCTGTGGGTTCTGTCCTTTAGCCAGTTTGCAACCCATCTTGTGACATATGGGTTTACATTTAAGCTAAGTTTCTCTATGATACCAGTGGGGTATTGTGTCAAAAGCTTTGCAAGGTCAAGGTAGGCTGTATGGACTGCCTTTCATCAATGGTCTTGGTAACTGTTTGAAGAAGTCGACCAGGTTCAAAAGGCAAGATCTGCCCTTGACAAAGCCAAACTGGGTTGGGTCCAAGGTCTGCAAGTCCCTATGTCCTTGTTTATGAGTTCCATTATGATCCTCTCCATAGCAGGCTTGTTAAGCTAATTACCAGGGTCTGTAGAGGCACCGCCTTTGTGGAGTGGGACCACAGTTGCCGCCCACTCCTTGGGCACATATCCTGTGGTAAGGATAAGATTAAACAGCTGCCTTATGTGCGGGTTTAGTTCTTCATTGAGTTCATGTAGCACAGAGAGAGCAGCTTTCACCATTTGAGATGTCTGGGAGGCTATACTCTGTTGGGATAGTTATCTCTCCTTTTGGGAACCTGTCTGCCAGTATGTTGGCAATGTCTGTGGGCTCAGTGATTTTTGTATCATTTTGGACTAATTCTGAGCATATCTGGGAGTTTCCACCCAGGTTTCTGACATAGCTGAAGAAGGCCTTATGATTGTCTTTTGAATCTATGGCAATTTTTTTCTCAAAGGATAAAAGCAAACAAAACTGAATAGAGTACTCTGTTAAATTTCGTTTGCTTAACTCCTTTTTATGTTATTGCCGGAATGCCAGGGATTTTAGTAGCTTTGAATGATTGTAGTTGCTCTGATATATTGAACAAGGATATGTTTAGTTTTTTTAGGAGACTAATATTAAAATTACCTGTTGATGATTAAGATCTTGTAAGGACTACAGGAAATGAGGGCCACGGCCTGTTTCAACACAACTGTGAGGAAGAAGAATTTGTACAAGGCTAGTGAGCATGATGACAAACCTGAGGAATTTCATCAGAGGTGGGCATTTATATATAGAATAGTAAGATGGCTGCTGAGGAGTTGAAGAGGTAACTGTGTGAATACAGAGGCATTGGTGTACCTTATTGTTTATTATATGACTCATATTAAGAGGTATTTATTCTGAAAGGGTTAGTTACTGATGAAGTAATTGTGGGACATTTGGTGCGGAAAGTTTGTTGATAAGAATGGGAGAGATGGGCACTGTAAAAACTGGATTTATATGTGGAATGAAATGTGAAGGAAAAACAACATGGGGTGATTTACAGACAGAAAATACATTTTTGATAGGTATAATTACCGTAGTGCCTGCTGGAGAGTTTTTCAGAATGAGGAGCTGCCCATTTTAAGAAATTGTGGTAAGATGTGAGAAGCAGAGTAAGATAAAGTGAGTACAGGGAAAAGACAGATCAAGTATAAAATGGAGTAGAGGGCTTGTCAGCTGGGGTGCCAAAACAGGATGTTATGCCATCTTAGGCTTTGCAAGTGGGTTACTGCCGATACACAGGTAATGGGAGATGGAGTACTATGGTAATGCTGTTTTCTAGTGGGTAACTGTTGAATGAGAAGTTAAGTGGGAATGCCAATAGAACTTCTCATTTGAAGATGTAACTTGTAATTGGTAACATTTACTATGATGTATATGAAGGATTGGGTTGTGATGGATGCTATTACTGAATCATCTTTTTGTCTGGGAACCTGTGGGAGTGCATCTGATGATGATGATGATGATGATTATTATGTAGTAGATGTTGAGTTGAAAAAATATATGTGGTCTTTAAGCCAGAGGATGTTGTATGGCTATACTTTTATACCTATATAACCCTTCCTGGTAACAATGGGGGTGGCTGGGGAATTGGAAATGGAAGGGGAGAAAAGCAGGTCAGACCTCTCTCAACAGCAGAATCAGTCAGTACATGCACAAAACTGATGAAGGACTATGCTGGATCACTGAACAATGGTGAACCAAGTAACTTCAAGTAAAAATGCCTGGCAGCTGGGCACTGTTTATTCAGTTTATTTGTTCACAGTACCTGTTTTATATAAGCCAAATGGTCATAAATAAAGGTTTCGATATTGTGTAGGCCTCGTGATGAAATATACTAGAGAATGAATATATGAAGAAATGTAATACAGTCTACCAGAGCAAATAGTGAAACATTATACAATGGGGAGAAAGGCTGACCACCTGAGAAAAAGGGCCTTTACAAATTCATTGCTGTTAGGGACAGAGTGGGTGACATCTATGGAGCAAGCACCATGGCATATGCTGGAAACACTCTAAATAATAAACTAATTAGGAAGCAGCCTCTTAATACATGATTTTAGAGCTATGGTAAGTCAGGCAGTATTTTTTTAAATATATTGCGCTTTGGCAGCTTTATTTCAATGCAGAAAATGTGGAAACAAACATCTAAAGTACAATAATATAAGTCAATGGATAAAGACGATGAAATTCAGGATACTCATTTTAGACTATCAAAGGTTTAGATGCCTTCAAACAATGAAGTAGGGATGACAAGGTTAGTGCTATGATACAAAGAAAGTACTATAAATCACAACCTGCAGTAAGAGCAAGGTAATAATGCCATAGTATGTTATCAGCTGAGAGCCATTATCATGTCCAAAGAGAATGGTAGAAAGGCAGTAATATAAAGGAAAGCAACTAAAATGGTACCAAGTGTGGAATATGAACAAAAAGTCATTACAGGAACTAAAATGTGCTTTCTGGAGTGTATTGAACACAAAGAACATATAACAGAAACTTTCAAATGACTCTCAAAAAAAAATAAAAAATGACAGAAGGAAAGTACTTAACAACAAGATATCACAATACAAAGCTGGAGGCAGAACAATTTTCATTAAGAAACCGATGAATACTTAGTCATTCAGTAGATATAGCATTGACAGAATTGTCACTTGCTTTCAGGTGTATGTGTGAGACATAAAAAGTTCTCAGTCAAACAATCTGAGACAGTATGCCAGAGAACAAGTAGGGATTCTCGGAACAAATCTGTGGTAAACAAACCTTACAAACTCAATAACTGTAGAAACCAAAAGGCCTGGAATAGCTGCAGTAAAAACAAACCAAGTATAGCAAATGTACCTGACACAATTTCCTTTCTTTGCGCTTGTATCCAAGTGGTGTAAACCTTATATCCAAACACCAGTGACTCTGTATTGCTTTGAAGTAAAAAAATATGTATTAAGCGATACCAACTTCAATATTTTTGGTTAATGAAAACAGCACAAATAAAACGCTTTTCGTTTCCAAAGGTTTGAAAACTTTTTCAAATGATTTGTACTCCGCCCCTTTCCTTCTATTTATACTGATCATGACATCACTTTTCCTTAAAGGTATAAGACACCTTAAATACAATGTACTTCTACAATGTCAAAATTATTCTTTGTTGTCCAGCATGGTCAAGTAAAAGTAAATAAAATAAAACTTTTTCTATCCATCTTTAAATCATCATTCATAAAATACTTTTAAACAGATAAAAACTTTGCTTTACAATCTCAAAGCTTAATGCAGTGTATGCATCTATAATATTAGTGTGCTCTACACTAGTTATATTTATACCAGCACATACCTATTAGAACACTAATATAAAACAGTCCAAGTAAATTTACATTTCTTATTTAAGAATCTTTGCATATTCCTGTCCTGTTATGTTCAGGGCATTGCAACATACATAATCTGTCTGTTTTTCTGCAGCTATTCCAGGCCTTTTGGTAAACAAACCTTACTTCTTTGCAAACACCTAAAGACAATTCCTGTAAACATTTATATAACCACTTCCATTTTCCTTCCTTCATAGAATCACTGATCCAAGAAAGAAAGAAAAGAAAACAAAAAAAACAGTCTTTATGATTACTTACCAAGATTCAACAAAATACCCCTTACTTCTTTAATTTCTGAATGATGCACATTTTACCTTTCCTGGTGCAGATTTGTCACTCATGCCATCTTTAATCAGTAAAATTGGTGTCCTATAGCTCGCCTGAGCCTGTCCCACAACCCAAGACACAGTCTTGGAATCTTTTCTTTTAGCAGTCTTCTAGAATACATGCCTGTGTGTCAAGACCTACTGTATGAACTTTTATTACTAAATATGTCTTGTCTATATCTTCTTTTTTCTTCATTTAGTTAGCTGTAATCAAAGCAAACATAACTTTGTAATGTGCCCCTGAGTCATTTCTCACCATCCTTGAGTCTTACACTCTGTAATGTGTCCTTTATGTCTCCATAGCATTCTGTACCCAACCTGGGATAATCTCCAGTTAATACATCAGTGAGCCTGATAAGAAAAGTGTCATATTCATGCATCTTCTCCAATAAATCATTACCAGGTATGCAAAGCTGCCTCTCCCAACAGTATTAACTCAGCAACACATAGACCAATTAGAATTCTACCACTCTTAACACCTGTAGATTTCCTGTCTAAACAGATTTTGTCTTTGCTAAATTCCTGAGAAAGCAGTTTTGCAACCTTCCTGCACACAAATGTATCTATTTCAAGATCAGTAAAAGTTACAGCGGAAATTAAAATATAAAAGTAGTTCAGCACACACTGCTCTCATAATGGTGATGTTTATATGCCAAGCAGACATAATGGCGATTTTATATTAAACGAGTAATTCAATAATACATATTTTTACATATTGTTAACATATCTCTAACCAGAGTAGATTGATCAATGTGACTTTTGTTTATGTAAATGTGAGTTTCAATCTGCTGAAAAGTAGAGTTGTAGGTGTTACTCCATTTTTAGATATTCACGTATTTAATGGACAACTAAATGCAAATATTTGCAAAAGCACTGCTAATTAGATACCAACTGTCAGTGCGAAGTTTTTTATTCCAGAATTATATGCGTTTTCATGTGATATCATGGAGTACCATTTTATAGCTTCTGGTACAGGGTATTAATACAATTATTAGCATATGTCATACAGTCATAATATGTAAGGAAATAGCTAATATTTTCTCAGGTACTCAGTACCCCAATTGTCTGAAAAGCCATTCTTTACCTCTGTGGTTCCTGGCATGTGAAATGCTGTTTCACAATGTGTCCAGGTGGACAATGCCTCAGAAATTCATATGCATAATTTATTGCTACGTAGGTATAAATATCTGCAAATTGGCAGTAGGAAGACAGACTGTGTCAGTGACAACTTTTTCAGTATTATACAAGTTTTTGTTTGATACTATGAAGTACTACATATACTCTATCTGGGTTGAGTTATTAAAAGAAATATTAATGTGGCACATATTCATAATATGGCATTAAAAGCAACCATGCTTTCTTTGATACTCTGTGTAGCTGGGAGTGGGAATTTGTTTTTTCCACCATTGTATAATCTCAGAATTGGTATATGTAATATGGAATAGAATTCTGACCAAGAGTAATTCCCAGAATGATAGAGCCCTCATCCCTGAAATAAACAAACAACTCAAGAGCTTAATAAAATCCACCAAAGACATGTTTTTAGCTAAAATAGCCACTCAAGCCAAAGAGGATCAGAAGGCTTTTTTTTTTAGTTATTTGTAATCGCAGAAGTAAAACACAACAAAGCTGTGAGCAGATTGTTAACAATGTTGCATAAGGCTGAAGATACAGCAAACCTACAGGCTGATATATTAACCTCAAACTTTATCCCTCTCTCCCCTCATTCTAAAGGATATACCTGAAACCAACTCACCTCCAGATATCACAGAAAACCAAGTCCTTAAAGCACTATCAAAAGCTAAAAATACTGCATGGATGGATCCTGATAATATCTCTGGATGTATCTTAATAGCATGAAGCACAATTTAGCCACTTCTCCTAACAACACTGTTCAATCTCAGCCTCGATACAGGTTTTGTATCAAGTGAATGGAGAACAACTACAGACATTCCCCTCCACAAGGGAAAACCATCCACAGACTCAATCAATTACAGACCCATAAATCTGATCAGCCTCATATGCAAAGACATGGAAAGACATTATGGAACTAACAATAATGACACAGAGAACTTCCAAACACTGGCCCAATCTCAGTTTGGATTTTTCAAGGGCAGGTCATGCTTACTCAATCTGGATGACTTTTTTGAAGGTAAAATGGTACACACCACATACCTCAAACTAGCTAAAGCTTTTGACACAATTTCCCAATCAGGCACAGGAGAAAAGGTAAATAGACTGAGAATAAACCTCCTACATCACTCAATATATTGCCAACTGGCTCACAGATAGGATGCAGGAGATCAAAATAGGGAAACCTACCTCCACAGACAGAACTGTCATTAGTGAATTTCCTCAGGGTATCTGCCGGTATTTCATGTTTGGCATCTACTTTTTTTTTTTTTAATTATAAGCCAACAGCACAGAGCTCTGGTTGACTAAGTTTGCGAAGGACTGCAAACAAGGTGCAGTCACTTAATCCTCAAATGATTTAGCCATCCTACAGAAAGGTTTGTCCCCAACTGTGATGGATCCACACAGTCTACTTGTTTTTTGTTATGCCTCGAGCCACATACCACTGTGTATGCTTGATTATTGCTTGAGTTGACATGTTGCTACAATACTATATGCTGCTAAATATTGTAACAATATGCTTAAGAGCAGGCCTTGCTCACTGATTACTGGTATAACTGAACTCTTGTTGACTTGTAAGTTGTTTATCAGCTTAAAATATGTTTACCAGAATATGGGGGATTTCAATGAGGAACTATATCACAAGTTTGTGGGCTAACTGTTCTTTAGAAAAGGGAAGTAAGGCATAAGACCAGACATTACAAGACTTATTTACAACTTAGAAAATGATTTGTAATTTTCTAAAATATTCCATCAGCTCATGATGAGCTTGTGATCTATATGTCATTAGTCGAACATATTGACCCTGTTGTTTGTTCAAGGCTATAAAAAGCTCAAAGGCTAAAATGGAAATCATCATCCGGATTTGATCACAGCATCAGCCTGAACTGAGCATACAGCCATTTTGCCAGTGTCGGCCCTGTCTTGACTGAACAGATAGCTGCACTGAATAGGATTGAAGTCTCCCTATCAGTGGCAAAGATGATTTTGTTTATGCATATGCTTGTAAGTACATGATTTATTAGTTGTTTTTGTTTATTTAGTAGGTTTTTGCTTAATAAATTGTTAAGTTTGAGCCTTGGTGTCTTGTGTCATTTCTAATTCTGTATTAACCACAGAATTTAAAGTAAAGGACTAGTTCATTTTTGGCGCAGTGAGCAGGGTCTGAGGTTTACAGTGGAAATGTCACAATAACCAATGTTTTTTCCTTTAAAACATATAGGTATGGGCAAGAAGGATGTTGTGTTAGGTACCCCAAATAAGGTGGGCATTGGTACTATGATGCCAGTATTGTTTGGGAAATGGGATCTTCTTGCTAAGGTATTAAGTCAAGTTTCACCCCCTCCTTCCCCAAAACTTTTACAAGAAAGACCTAAGGCAGACCCTAATGAGTTAGCTAGGGCTCTATCAGAGCTAAAATTGGATAAGGGGAAAAAGGTGAAGGAAGGGATGGGAGCAGCCAGATGGCTGTTTTTTGAGGCAATTCAGGAATTAGATAGAGACATAGAGAGACTAAAAGAAAAAGTCCTAGAGTTAGAAGAGCAATGTAAAGAACACACGCACACACACAGATTGGATAGAGATGCCTTGGAGAAGGCAGATATGGCACTTGTTAAAGTAGGAGAGGAAGCTGAACACTGGAGATCTAATTCAGTGACTTTAGCTACTCGAATAATTCAACAGCATAGACAACAAAATGGAAAAATTTCATGCCGCTCGCCCTCAAGGCCCCGGGTTCATGCTTTACTGTGTAAGGCAGAGTTTGACCCCAAGAAGTGGGAAGGTGATCTCCCCTCAACTGATGGGGGTGATAGTGATTTTGAAATGGTAAATTCCCCATCAGTGGAGATACATCCAGTTATTGAAAAAAAGGGACAGTGGACTGGGGGTGCCACCACAACAATGGGTTGTGGTCCGGAGTTATACCCAAGTCGAGTTATTAAATGTGATCCAAATTTATAAGCAAAAGCCAGGAGAAACTGTCTTAGCGTGATTTCTTCAGGTTTGGGACACAGGGGGAGAAGCAGTGTCTCTAAATGCTGAAGAGATGCACCAATGTGCATACTTGGTGTTTCACCCACATTTAAAGCAAATAGTGCACAATGTGAACCATGATGATCCCCAGGTGAATGCACTGGTGGTGTGGTTAGCTTCAACTTTCTGAGCTACTTTTCCTGATGCTACAGCAGTAGCTGATGAACATAAGCCTTGGAAAACAATAGCAGAGGCAATCCAACAGCTAAGAGAAATGGCTATGTTAGCTGCTATTTATTCATTGGAAATAAGGAACAGGGCATTAATGCTTCCGAGAGGGCCAGATGCACAAACCAGCAATATGAGAAGTAAATTGATCAAAAATGCACCACAGTGGTGGAAAGGGCAGCTGATGGCTGCCCTGGCAGGGTGTGTAGGTCAGCAGATATTGGATGTAATGGCCACTCTAAATCAAATGGCAGAATTAGTGGAAGAAAAAGAACAGAGAAGAGCTAGAAAGGCAAATGCAGATAAATCAAAAGATAAATCTGGTGAGAAAGTCATGAGAAAGCAAATATTTCTGGATCTATTAAAGTGGGGGGTAGAAGCTGCAGAGATAGATGGGATAGCTACCAAGGAATTATATAAAAAAATGGAAACAAAAACAGAAGGAGAAAGGATCAAACTCTGCAGGTAAAAAGCAAACCCCTACAAAAAGTCCAACCAGAAGTACCACTGAAGGGAAGGTAGGGTGGAATCAATTATATCCTGACATTCCTACTGATGAGGAGCTAGCACAGTGGCAAAAGGGAGAATTCAGTGATGAGAGAGATTGGGGAGAAAAGGAATGGAGAACCCCAGTTGAAAAAAAACGAGACAAATTGACTAGTAGGCGGGTTCCCCAGTAGCTAGGGGTACAGTAAGAGCAATTACACCTGGGGACCGACACCCTTATGTACCTCTTACCATTTTTTGGAGGGGAGGGCCACAACATGTAATGGCTCTGGTAGACACAGGATCAGAAATAACCATTTTTGCAGGCAGCCTCCGTAAGTTTCGAGGACAATATGTAGAGATTGATGGTTATGGGGGCCAAGAACACTACATACCAAAACCAAGGTTAAAGATAGCCTTTGGGGATGGTATTCCTATTTTCATTGAAGCAGTGATAGCTCCAGTACCTGAACACATTTTAGGAATAGATGTGTTAAAATGTAGAACTTTGGAAACCACTGTAGGACCATTTAGGTTTAGAGTGTGGCATTGTTCAGTCAACGCAGTCAAGGCTGTGGTTCAAGGCAATGCTAAGTGGGAACCACTTCATATTTCCACACCTAAAACAATAGTGAACATCAGCAGTATCATATCCCAGGTGGGCACATCGAGATCACTGAAACGATTCAAGAACTGCTTCGAGTTGGCATACTTGAGCCAGCTGTGAGTCCATTCAACAGTCTGGTGTGGCCAGTAACGAAACCTGATGGGTCATGGTGAATGACTGTAGATTATCAAGGTCTGAACAAGGTGGCCCCACCTTTAGCGGTAGCTGTTCCAGATATTGTTACGATTGTGGAAAGACTGTCTTCATCTGCTGGGCCATATCATGCAGTTTTAGACTTAGCAAATGCTTTCTTCTCCATTCCAATAGCAGAAGAAAGCAGAGCCCAATTTGCTTTTACTTGGGAGGGGAGGCAGTGCACCTTCCAAGTGTTACCACAAGGATATCTGCACAGCCCTACCCTGTGCCATGGACTGGTGGCTAGAGATCTAGTCAAGCTACAACTGGACAAAGTGACTGTTTTTCATTACATTGATGACATAATGATTACCGGAGAAAAGTCTAATGTAGATATTGCATTAAAAACTGTAATCCAGAACTGAGGTTGGACCATAAATGAAAATAAAACACAACAAGGGACATCAGTAAAATTCCTTGCTATGATTTGGAATGGAGCAAAAAGGGAAATACCTGCAGTGGCACTAGAAAGTATTCAAAAAATTGCAGTCCCAAAAATGAAACAGCAGGCACAGGCCTTCTTAGGAGCAATGGGCTTTTGGAGGGCATTTGTACCTCACCTTGGGCTGATTTTGCGGCCCATTCACTATGTAACAAAGAAAAAGTGAGACTTTCAATGGGGTCCCAAGCAGCAAATGGCTTTTGAAGAAGAAAAAAAGGCCCTACAGCAGTGTGTGGGGCTGGGCCCAATTGATCCACAGCAACCTTTTATCTTGGAAGTAACTGTTGCCAATAATGTTATGTCTTGGGGGCTGTGGCAGAAGGATGACACTGGGAAAAAGAGACCGTTGGGATTTTGGTCCAAATCCCTAACTGGAGCACAGGTTAGATATAGCCCCCTTGAGCAACATGTGCTGGCAGTGTACACAGCATTGATTCATGTGGAAGGAATAACTAAACAAAAAACAGAGACAGTAAAGATAGACTACCCAATCCAGGGGTGGTTATGAGATAATAATTTGATGAAAACTTTAATAGCACAATATTCAACCCTGCAAAAATGGAAATGGTATTTCCAGGAAAGGGCCAACATCGTACCTGGAGTATCTCAAGTACAACAACAGTTGGCTTGACTGGTAATTTTGGATGATACTGATGCAATAGAACAACAGTGACATGAGCTTCCAAAGTCAGCAATCACTGAAGTGTCACCATTTGATAATTTAGATGCCAAAAAACAGAAACACACATGATTTACTGATGATTCTGCTAAAATTAGATCAAATGGCAGGACCTGGACTGTGGTGGCTTATTTCCCATGAACAGATACTGTGTTGTTTGATGAAGGTACTGCCGGTTCAAATAATCAGGCAAAATTACGAGCTGTTGTCCTAGTCCTCAACAGTTTATCACCCGGAGATGAAGCATACATCTATACTGACAGCTGGTCAGTTTTTAAAGGACTGACAACCTGGTTACCTGCTTGGCAACAACAGTATTGGAAGATCCATGGCAGACCTCTGTGGGGAGGCTCAGAAGATTAGCAACGAATTTGGGAAAAAGCTCAACAATGCAAAATCAATGCCAGACATGTAGATGTCCATGCATCACTTGTGACAAAAGAAAAGAGGCATAACCAGCAGATAGACAAGATGGCTGCGGTATGTGTTTCAGAAGAGAAAATCAAAAGTGCTAGTATGGCAAGATGGGCCCATGATCGGAGAGGGCACTTGGAAAGAGATGCAACAATAGAATGGGCATGAAGGCATGGTATGCAGTTGAATAAGGAAATAACTGCAGATGTTATAAAGCAGTGTGAAATCTGCCAAAGAAATAAACAAAAACAACTGCAAGCAGAAGCATGTGGACACATTCACTGAGGCAGTTGTTCAGTACAAATCTGGCAAATAGACGTTATTGGTCCTTTACCACTGGATCAAAATCAACAATATTGCCTAACGATGGTGGACACTTATTCAGGATTACTAATGGTGTCTCCATGCAAAAAGGCAAACCAACAAGCAGTGTTAAAAGGATTGAATAAATTGTGTGTAACATATGGGGTTCCCAGTGAAATCTAAAGTGACCAAGGCAGTCACTTTACCGGAGCGGAAGTTCAAGAATGGGCGAAGGAAAATGGAGTTCGATGGGTGCTGCATATCCCATATCATCCTCAAGCTGCTGGTTTGATTGAAAGGAATAATGGGCTCCTTAAAGATCAAATCCGAAAGAATATAAGTGCGGAACTGTGGAACTTTATGAGGCTGGGCAAAGGTACTGGAATTAGCTGTGAGCCAGATGAATAATAGACCTCGAAAGCATCAAGGAACCCCTTTGAAAATGCATATGAATGACATTCGGTCCAACTGTTGTATTCTGAAATTAGAAAAGCTGAACCCAAATGCCATATACCCCTCTTCTGACAAATGTTGATCAAACACGGTTCTGGCTATGCGCATTGAGTGAACAAAGAGTGCCAGCACAAAATATAGTATTAGTTGAGACAGGTTGTAAACTCTATCTCCCAAAAAATGGGCACTGGGGGCAAAAAGGACTATTAGGAGAAAATTGGGAGGTTTTTACATTATGGGAGCCAGAACGGGAAGTGATAGTAAAGCCTATCAATTTAGATAACAAGACACAAATGATTCAAAAAGGACAACCTTTGGTAGAAATTTGTATGCATCAAGCTGCTGTTATTTTGTTACAAGACTGTGATACTAAACCAAGCAAATGGCTGGGGATGAGAGTTATAGTGACCATACCCATTCGGCCAAATGAACATGGGACTGTGATTTGTGATAGATGTGGTGATACTGTTTTAGTATTACTTGATTCTGCTAAACAACCATTGCACTTTCCTCTCCATAGATTATTGCCACTGTTTGGGTAGGCGCCAACCTTTTCCGATGATGACACTTAGATGGGCCATATGACTGTCTTGATCCTATCCCTCTATATGAGGAAGAAGATGTTGCAAATTTAATGGCAGACTGTGACTTTTACTGGAAATTGGGAGATGATCTATATGCGGTGACACCTAAACCTGCCCTAACTTGGATCATCACTCAGACAGAGAACATCATAACTGTATGTAGACTAAACTGTGATAGACATCCTAAAAAGTGTGCTTCCAACCCTTTTGGAGATTTATACCAAAGACTAAATGAGTCAGGATTTCCACTGGCCAAGTCTCCATTAGATTCCTCCTGCATAGCTGAATTTCAGAGAAAAGATGACACCACGGATACCCTATCTCCAAGTTTGGAGATATATGCCATGGACAATAGTTCAACTGTATTTGATGGTTTGGGACATGTGGTGAGGTATACAAGAGGATGTAAAACTGTAAGTAGTGCTAGAGTTATACAACGTATTAAAATGATAATTAACATGACAGCAGTTGATATTACTACCAGGTATCCACATTGTAAAATTTTGAAATTATGGCCAGTTAATTCCTTGCATATCAAATATAGACATTACAAATGTAAAAGGAGTAAACGTGATGTTACAGGTATTCTAGGCATTGCACTGGGTGCAGTCGGAAGAGGGACTGAATTCTTAAACAGTGTAGATATAGATACCCTACATAGCAAATTGGGTCATCTGGATACTGACCTAAACATGGCCTTTAAACTACTAGCAGACCACGATCCTGAACTGGGACAAAGAACTGTAGACAGTATTTTAACTCAAACTGTCATGTGGAGGTGGATTGAACACGCAAATACATATACAGAACAGATTTTAAATAACCTCACAACAGAAGTAAATCAGACCTTTTGCATTCTATCTCAGTTGGCTGCTAATCTAATCAATGGAATCCACGGTGGTGCAGCAGTAGCATTGTTGCCTCACAGCAAGAGGTTCTCCCGTTCAATTCTCGGCTGGAGTGTGGAGAGTGCCTTCTATGTGGAGTCTGCATGCCCTCCCCGCAGTTGGGTGGCATTCAAAAGACATGCATAAATGGGTGTGCCTTCGTTGAAGGTTGGACGTTGAGCTGGCACCTCCGCATTCTTAAAATCTACTGCCAATCATTAGCGGACGGGAGTTCCACTGTGGCGACCCCTAACAGGGGAAAGCCGAAAGACAAACAAACTCAGTTGGCTGCTAATCAGCAATATTTGCAATTTACCCAAACTTGGGGGGCTAAAAAGGCAACCCATTGGCAAAGAAAACTGCAACTATATCATTGGTTGAAGCCAAAAAAGTCCTGTATACTGATTTTTGACTATCTTGCTAGTAAAAAAGGAACAAATCAGGTCTGTCCATTTGTTACATTGCCCTTGCAATTTGGAAATAATTGGTGGGTGTCTCAAATTGAGTCTACTTTGATTGATTATAATGATGTACCCATTGATTTAGCAGGTTGTGAGACCTGGCCCCAGGAGTGGGTATGCATAATGGTGAAAAGAAAGCCTCACCCATGCTTACATAATGGAACTGGGGAATGCACTTGGCACAGGTATGTAGTAAATGGTATGGACATCTACCAACTAAATGATACCACAGTCTGTGTAATATCCTCCTGTAAATTAGCCTAGAGTGAAGGGATAATTACAAATGGTGGAGCACACTGTAAAAGTAACATCCATGCAATTATTGATTTTTGTACTGGAGAACTTGTTAGATTGACTAGATGGATGGACATCACATTTAATGCTAGCATAGAACCATTACACACTTTTAGATAGCCATCTCTAGTCCACTCGGACTTTCAACAGATGAAGCAGGAAGGACAAATAGTGTTGCAACTATTAAATAAAACATTGAATGATGTGCATCAAACAGTGATTAAAATGATTAAAGACAAAGGTACCATTGTAAAAATTGCAAATGAAATACAAGACATAACTGTTTCGCACTGGTATGATATTTTTATGTGGTCATCTAAAGCTTCAGTGTGGTTTAATTTGTTGTTGCATCTCTTGCTGTTGACCACAATAGTTTCAGTGTTATTTTGCTTAATATCATGCTGCATTTACTGTAAAGTAATGAGGAGATACAAATTAATGCTGTCAGTTTTAACTCTCATAAGGGATACACAGCATACGTTGCTCGATGCAAGGGATAGTCTGTGATGGATCCACATAGTCTACCTGTTTTTTGTTATGCCTCGAACCACATACCACTGTGTATGTTTGCTTATTGCTTGATCTGACATGTTGCTACAATACTATATGCTGCTAAATATTGTAACAATATGCTTAAGAGCAGGCCTTGCTCACTGATTACTGGTATAACTGAACTCTTGTTGACTTGTAAGTTGTTTATCAGCTTAAAATATGTTTACCAGAATATGGGGGATTTCAATGAGGAACTATATCACAAGTTTGTGGGCTAACTGTTCTTTAGAAAAGGGAAGTAAGGCCATAGCTCTCAACCTTCCATCTCCAAAACGAGGACCACTAGCCCTCATAATGTGGAACAAATGAGCAAAATGTGGAACACATATTAATGGCTTACTAACAACTTCTACTAGGAAGGCAATAGGATGGTTAAAATATGCTGGTTTTACTTATAAAGAAGATCTTTTAATGAATTAATATGCTTTATTTCTATTTACCATGGATTTCACTTAAAAAAAACTATTAACACTGAATGTGTGACACAGACTTTCAGTGTGGAACTTCAAGGAACTTCGAGGAACATGAACTTTTTAAGACCCCAAATGAGGTACGTTCCTCATAATGAGGTACACTTGAGGGGTATGAGTAAGGCATAAGACCAGATAATACGAGACTTGTTTACAACTTAGAAAATGATTTGTAATTTTCTAAAATATTCCATCAGCTCATGATGAGCTTGTGATCTATATGTCATTAGTCAAACCTATTGACCCTGTTGTAAAAAGCTAAAATGGAAATCATCATCCGGATTTGATCACAGCATCAGCCTGAACTGAGCATACAGCCATTTTGCCAGTGTCGGCCCTGTCTTGACTGAACAGATAGCTGCATTGAATAGGATTGAAGTCTCCCTATCAGTGGCAAAGATTATGTTGTTTATGCATATGCTTGTAAGTACATGATTTATTAGTTGTTTTTGTTTATTTAGTAGGGTTTTGCTTAATAAATTGTTAAGTTTGAGCCTTGGTGTTTTGTGTCATTTCTAATTCTGTATTAACCTCAGAATTTAAAGTAAAGGACTAGTTCAACAACACATAATAAGTGCCAGACTCATGGACTGAAGCAAAAAGCCAAAAAATACATGGTTGTATCCTTTCGGAAGTATGTTACCTTGGGGAACTACCACATTAAAAATATACCCCTAACAACTGACCCAGTTGTTTTAGGTTTTGGAAACAGATGTGGACAGTGACCTAACTTTTTACCAACATGTGTCCACTGTCATAAGAAAGTACTTTTATAGTTCTCAGCTTATAAACAATGGGATTACATTTAGATGTAGTGATGTCATTATGCCTCCTTACTCAACCATCTTTAGGCCATTCATTAAATATAATGCCTCTTTGGCATGTATTTGTCCAAACACACGCAACAACTCAAATTCACACAGAGATACCTTACTAAATGGATACAAGGCCTAAACTATATGTTCTACATGAACTGACTCAAAGCCTTGTCACTATACTCTGTATCCTACAGATTGCTAAGAGGTGACCTATGTCTGGCATACAAGCATCCTCCGACCCATTACTGATGGACCTGCTACTTCACAACAGCAAGTCAAATGTCATCAGAAATACTCAGTCCAGGAATTCAAACCTCTTCTGAAACATAACAGAACAGTATGAACAGGTATATCTTGCAGGGGATACCACTGCTTTGAAACAGACTCCTCATCCATATAAATAAAGCTTATCTCTGTCCATATTCAAGCACAATTTGGATCTATAGATGGTTAAAAGAAAAGTTACCCCAGGACTGCACCCTGTACTACTGAAGGACAGAGGCAGCTCCTAAATGCTTCATCTCATGCATGAGTCTCAATTTATCCCAATTATTTCTCACTAGGGAGATCTAGCACCAAATATCTTAAATGCATTCAAGCACCAAAAGGTGCTAGCTTAGTACTTACTTATGAACCTCTCTCTCTCTCTCTCTCTCTCTCTCTCTCTATATATATATATATATATATATATATATTTATATACACGTACACAAACCAATTCCCTCACACATATACACGTGTGTGTGTGTGTGTGTGTGTGTGTGTGTGTGTGTGTGTGTGAATGCACACACATACATGTATCCATATTTTGCTCTGATATCACCTCTCTGGGCCAGTAATCAAGAAGCCTGACACCTCACCACTGACACTGGTGAGCGATGTTCACTTGGAACAAAAATAGATACACACACTATTTCCAAACGTAGTTCTCTGCATCAAGCACAACTTTCCTTAAGAGAACACAGGGAACATACTCAGTCTGGATGTGGGTTTTTCTCTCTCTCTCTCTCCAGGGCCCTGATGAGAGTCCCAACTGGCACAGCTGTAGAGATGAGTCCTCACCCAAGTCTCCAAGCCAATTTCTCCAGCACTCTCTCTGTGAAACCAATGCTTCATATCCCTGCTCCATGCAGCTGACACACACTGAGATCTGATTTGCACACACACACACACACACACACACACACACACACACACACACACACACACACACACACACACACACACACACACACACACACACACACACACATCTGGGAAAGGCTGGCACAGATTTACTAGCTATGCCCCCTTCTTCCCAGACTATGAGGTAGTTACACTGCCACCAGACACTTCAAAGACAGCTACTCTAAGGCTCTTACAAGGGTACCCAATTATGCTGAGCAAAATTAATATTAATACAAATGACAATGTTTGACCGATGCAGTAAAGCTTTCAGGAGTGGCCACAGAGTCACAGAATAGATACAAGTACTCTCAAATGTTAAAATATTCTCTAAAGTGCCAGCCACAATGAAAAGTTTAAATATATTTAATGATAAATAATAAAAGAACTTGAAAATAATAAATATCTATTTACAATAAACAGAGTTTCAATCACAGGAAATATTAAAATAACACAGATAAATAAATTCACACAGATGCATAAAAACAGTTCTTAAGTAAAATCACTATATTTTCTTGACTGATCTAAAGAATTACTATTCTATGGTCACTTACTAGAGCAAGGCAAGATGAAGTAGGTGAGTGGTCTTCCTTCTTAGTCAGTTCCAAAAACAGAGTGCTCTGAGACTTCAGTCTCATCTAGTATTAAAAAAAACATCATTTCAGTGATGGATTATAGAATGACATCACATACATCTGGTCACCTGACTTCTGGTTACCATGCTACCCCCTTTTCTAGCAAATGACCCAGAATCTCGCACGTGTCAATAATAGACACACATAGAGTTTTGCTAAGATCTGTTGAAGCTTCTGGAAGTTACAAAACAATAAAACACTTCCATTCTTTCTACAGGAACTAATAAACCATTCTATGGCACAGACATGTCATCTCTGGCTGCAGTCAGCCCTGTAAGATACAATCTTTATGGCCTAAATTAAATCATTTCTCACTATTTTTCAAAGTTAGTTGGACTAAGATTAACCTCTTCTCTTCCAGTATCCTCTGTTAACATATATACATTTCCTCAGTTACCACAGTACAGGCTGATATAAATGTATATTTCTTTTCTGTCCAGCAGGACACATGGTTGATACATTTTTAACACAAACTGTACAAATGCATTTTCAACACAACCATCTGTACAGATCAGTTTGATATACAAACAATATATCATTCTTTACAAAATTCCAGCTAGTTGTGCTAGCATATGTTACACATCCACTGCCCTACTTCTCCTGGCATAGCTGGCAATACTTCACATCATTACATCTTTCCCCCTTTGAAGACTCAAGCTAGTTTTCCAAGTGACCCTTGAGAAACACTGCTTGAGATAAATGTGCCTGTCTGGCTAACATTGACCCATACCCTGTCTTAAGAATCCATCTTTACAGGCAGGGACTAAAGGTTGAGGTGTCTCTATTTACATCAAAAATAAATGTACTTCAAGGCTGGTCAAACAGGACAATGCACTTGAGCTGCTTCATGTTCAAATCACCATAGGTAATAGCCAATACCACTTCCTTGCAAGCTATAGGTCCCCCTCTATGACCTAGGAAACATGATTAAACTTATTAGAAACACTAACCATCCAACCCAACACCATATTTATGGGTGACTTTAACTACCCCACTATTAACTGGGAATCCTATACAACTCCTCATTGGTCAGACCCTAGATATCTGCATCCTGCCCCCACCCACCATTAAGGAAACCAGGGTAAAATATTTCTCCAAAGCCAACTTCATGCTTCTTAAGACAGAAGTGGCAAACTTCATGACACCCATGCAGATGGACAATACAGTTACAACTGCTGAATCCTACACAAATGCACTCTATAAGCACTTACACAAACAGAACCAAGATGCTATCCTCCAAAAAAAGGACGCCAATCTGGTGGTCTCCTGCCATAAACAAACTCTACAACAGAAGGAAGAAACTGTTGCAAAAGAGAGTAAAATCCCATGAGTGGAGGAGCTGCCTGGTCAGCCTCAGTAAGAAGCTGAGATCCCTTAAATGATCCTCCAAAGCTAGCTACGAAAACAAAATCACCACTGATTCTAAGGGCAACCACAAAGCATTCTATAGGTATGTCAAGAATCTCAATGGCAACACCCAGATCTGCTCTGAGTTACAGCACAATGGCATGAAAATTACAGAACCAACTGATATTGCCAACATCCTGGCAGATAGGTTCAGTGCTAACTTTACACCCCTCTCACACCCTAAAGGGCCCATATCTATACAGGAAGAATGCAGAGTCCCTGTAATCACATCTATGCAGGTAAAGGCTGCACTCTCTAAAACCAAAAACACAGCATCCATGGGAATGGACAACATCCCAGGCTGCGTTTTACATGAACTTCAGAATGAACTGGCTCCCCACCTAAGCACCATGTTCAGTCATAGTCTCACATCAGGCTTTATGCCCAGTGAATGGCACACAGCAACAGTTATCCCACTCCACAAAGGGGGAGCCGCCCCTGATCCTGGGAACTATCGCCCTGTTAGCCTGACGAGCCTGGTCTGCAAGGCCATGGAATGTATCATCATGGAACTCATACATAAAGACATTGGTAACCTCCAAACTCTGGACCCCATCCAGTTCGGGATTGTGAAAGGCAGATCATGCCTTCTGAACCTGATCAACTTCTTTGAGGCAGCCACCAAAGCCGGAGACGAGGATAAGGTGATTCACACAGCCTATCTTGACCTCACCAAGGCTTTTGACACTATCCCCCATTCTGGAATTGTAGCTAAACTCACTAAACTAGGTATAAATCCCTACATCACAAAATGGGTTGCCAACTGGCTCACTGACAGAACCCACACTGTAAAAGTTGCAGACTCCAATCTGACTTCAGACCAGTGACAAGTGGAGTACCACAGGGTTCAGTCCTGGGACCTCTCCTGTTTGGTATCTGCTTCTCTGAAATACAGGCTAACACAGAAGGTCTCTGGCTAAATAAGTTTGCAGATGACTGCAAACTAGGAGCCATAGTTGAGTCCCCAAAAGATGTGGACATCCTACAGAAGGGCCTCACTGAGACAGATGCCTGGTGTCAGAGGCATGGCCTCAAGCTTAAAGCCAAAAAGTGCATTGCCATCCCCTTTGGTAAAAACTCAGTACCCATGAACTACCACATAAACGGCAGTCCAATGAATGCCAAATGTGTGATAAGAGACCTTGGGACCCAGGTGGACAGTAATCTCTCCTTTGATAATCACATTACCACAGTAGTCAGGAAATCCTTCTGTGTGGCAGACCTCATCACAAAAGGGCTCTGAGCCAGGAAAAAAGAGGTCATTGTTCCCCTCTACTCAGCACTCATTAGACCCACTATAGAGTACAATGGCCATTTTGGAATGTACCTCACAAGACATCTGCAGGGAAGCTGGAAAGGTCACAGAAGTACCTCACAAAGAGGATTACTGGCCTCAAACAGATGCCCTACACTAACCATCTTAAAAAAACTCCAGCTTTACTCTGTAGCATATTGCCTACTCTGAGGAGATCTCTGCCTAAAATATTAAGTTATGTTAAACCCAGTGCTGTTGGACATGCTACACCTAAAGAACTCCCAGTCTTTCCGAGCTACATGCTCTAGGGACCTAAACCTTGTCACCAGAATAAACAGGACATGCTGGAGGGAAAGATTCCTGTTCCACATACTTCCTATATTCTGGAACAAGCTACCCATCTATGCCAAGCAAAGTTCCTCATTAGCACTCTTCAAGAAAAATCTTGATGAGTGGATGGGAAATAGGAAATACAGCCTGTGGATCACTTCTGTGGCTCTGCTCAACAGGGGCACAGGAAATTAACTTTCTTGGGTGGCGTAAGCCAGGGAACTTTGTTGGCTAGGCTTACTTAGGCCCTTGGGCTGATAGCCTAGTACCTACCTAAGAACACCAAACATAGATGCACAAAGATTTCTGCATTTTGTAAACACAAACTTCCTGGACCAGATAGTCAATACACCAATCAGGGGTGCAACCTTACCGGATCTGGTCCTCACTAATATGGGAGCCTGCAGCACATCCCCTACTATAATGCCTTCCCTGGGAAGGTCAGACCACAAAATTGTCTCCTTTGAAGTAAAAAATAAAACCTGGACCCCCTGCTAAACCTGGAATATTCAGGAACTATCTTAAGGCTAACCTCCTGCTATCAAGTCAGAACCTGGCAAAATTTCAAGCCCCCATAAACCCTGAGAACACTTCTGCCTACGCAGAACTGTTCACAGGAAACCCTGTACAAGCATGTTAATAGCTGCATAGAGGTAGCTGTACCCAGCAGGAAGAAGCACAGAACTAACTCAAAACACAAGCCACCCTGGTAGAATCACAATATCAGTCATCTGTATAACAGGAGGAAGAAAATCATTGCAAAAATTAGGAGGTGAAGCACCCAGCAGGATAAAAGCACTCTCATCAATCTAAACAAATCAGAGGACAAAAAGTCTTCCAAGGTAAGTTTGGCCTCCCAGGCCAAGGACAACCACAAAGCATTCTTTAGTTATGTCCGCAACCTCAAAGGCAATACACAATCGTGTGCAGAGCTCATTGAAAATGGAGCCACCTGTACTGAGCCAGAAGTTATAGCAAACTTCCTGGCTGATAAATTCAGCTCCAACTTTATTCATCTCTCCTCCTCAACCTTCCCTCAGGAAATGTCATCTAATATAACTCCCTCAGGAAATATCAAATATAACTCCCCCCTGCAGTCACTAGGGAACAGGTCCTTAATGCTCTCTCTAAGACCACACTGCATCAATGGGTGCTGACAATATCCCAGGATGCCTTCTAAACAGCATGAAACATGACCTATCAGGGCCTCTGGAATTACTATTAACTGTAGCCTTCAAACAAGCTTCTTGCCTCATGAAAGGAGAAAGGCAACAGTCATCTCTCTGCACAAAGGTGGGGCAACTACATATCCATAAGTCTCACTAGTCTTGTATGTAAAACCATGGAAAGAAGGATCATGGAGATAATTGTAATATAGTAAACCTCCAGACACTGGACCCAACCCAATTTGGATTCGTCAAGGGCAGATCATGCCTACTCAACCTGGTGGACTTCTTTCAGAAGGTCACCAAAGCAATAGATGAGGACAAAATTGTTCACACTGCCTACCTTGACCTGGCCAAGGTATTTGACACACTACCCCACTCAGGCACTGTTGACAAACTCAAAAGTTTAGATACAAACCCGTATGTCACCCAGTAGATAGCCATCTGGCTCACAGACAAGACCTAGAAAGTAAGAATTGTGGAATCCACCTCTACAAAGAGGCCAGTCACAAGTAGAGTCCCTCAGGGATCAGTCCTTGGACTGCTTCTTTTTAGTATTTACTTCTCAGAAGTCAAGGCCAACATCAGTGGTCTCTGGATGACTAAATTTGTAGATGATTACAAATTAGGAGCTGTCATTGAATCTCACACTGACACAAATGTTCTACAGAAGGGGCTGACACAAACAACTGGTGTCAGAGCCATTGACTAAAACTAAATACCAAGAAATGCATAACAGTATCCTTTGGGAAGTCATCCATACCTGATAACTATCATATTGACAACACACCCCTTAGAGCTGACCCAGTAGTCAGGGACTTAGGGACCACATAGATAGTAATCCAGACTTTGATCATCATGTGTCTAAAGTGGTGAGGAAATCATTATTTGTTGTACAACGTATAAACAAAGGTATGGCATCTAAGTCCAATGAAGTCATTGTTTCACCGTATTCAGCATTCATCAGATCTATCATTGAGTACAATGCCCTCTTTGGTATGCACCTAACCAGACATATCTAACAACTGAAACATCCACAGATGTTCCTCACTGAAAGAATACAGGGCATAAGTAATATGTCCTGTGCAGACCACCTCAAGGACCTATCCCTGTATTCTGTCTCCTACAGGATTTTGAGGGGACATCTATACCTGGTACACAGGGCATTGTCAGACCCCACTCTGATGGACTTTCTGCATATCCACAAAACAAACAGCACCAGAATTACCAATTCTAAAGACTTAAGCCTTGTCTGTGATATAAATAGGACCTGCTGGAGAGATAGGTATGTATCCCAGAGACTACCCCATCTATGGAACAGGCTCCTCATCCATGTGAAGCAGAGTTCCTCCCTAACCCAATTCAAGTGCAACTTGGACAATTGGATGGGAAACCAGAAATTCACCTCTGGTTTGGCACCTATGTCTCTAATGGTCACAGGTAACCTGTAAATGGTTCAATCTCCTAGGCCCATGCTTACACTGATCAAGGGTAGCAGAACTTATCAGAGATTTGGGATGCATGGCTAGGCTTAAAAAGGCCCTTGTGGTCACTAGCCTAGTAAACACCTATGAACCTATCTTTAATGGCACTGCTGACCCCACTACAGGGCTGCACTGTCATATCATATGCCTGCAGCCCTAGGCTTCACCTCAGTAACTTGGCATTTTGCTAGCCTCCCTATCATGGTAAGGCTTCATCATATTAAGATGGTGCAGCTTGTGCCCCTGCCTCCTGCCTAGCAGTTCTACCATGTAATTAACATCACTGACCTTCCTTACCACTTTGAAGGGTCCCTCCCAAGCTGTCTGCAGCTTATGTGTCTGACAGGAATGATATCCATTACCTGCTGTCCCACAGCATACTCTCGGGCTTGAGCATGCCTGTCATACCAGGACCTTTTTCTGCTGCTGGGCTGCTGCCAGGTTCTCCTGGGGCAAGCTTATAAGCTTCTTAAGCTTTGTCCTGAGGCTTAGGATATATGCCACAACAGACTCCTTCTGGGATTTACATTCACCCTCCCACTCATTATGAATCAAATTTAAAGGTCCCCTCACCCTATGCCCATACAGCAACTCAAAGGAGAAAAACCTGTGGATTCCTGGGGTACCTTCTCTGTATGCAAATAGCAGAGATGGAAAATATGTATCCCACTCTCTCTTAAACTGGCCTGCAAATACCCATAGCATGGTCTTCAGTGTAGCGTTTAACCTCTCCACAAGACCATTAGTCTGGAGATGGTAGGGGTGGTCTTTAGGTTCTACACCCCACAGCATTTCCACAGAAAAGCCAGCAGGTCTGACATGAAATTGGCACCTCTGCCAGTCAGTATTTCTCTTGGGAACCTACCCTGCTGAAAGTCTCTAACAAAGCATTTGCCATCTTCTTTGCCTCGATGGAGGACAGAGCCACCACCTCAGGGTATCTAGCAGCATAATCTACTACCACCAGGATATATGTCTTCCCTGTGGAGCTTGGGGTACTCAGAGGCCCCACAATATCCATAGCTACCCTCTGAAATGGCTCCTTAATCACAGGCAAAGCCATGAAAGGAGCATTGACCATGTCTCCTGCCTTGCCTACTTTCTGGCACTGCTCACAGGTCCTGCAGTACCCTGTTACATCCCTTGGAATCCCAGGCCAATAAAGGTTCTGCATTATACATCTCTTGGTACACTTTATGCCCATATGACCTGCAAAGGGTGTGTCATGGGCTATGGATAGAAGTGCCAGATGGTAGGCTCTAGGCACTACCAACTGCTGTATTACCTCACCCTCTAGCCCACCCTGAGGGGTCCACTCTCTATACAGTAGCCATTTGTTCCAGTATATAGACTCCCCTTTTCCTTGCGAATCAGGTGCTCCCCTAACTGCCTCCCTCAAGCCTCTTAGTGTAGGGTCTGAGAGCTGAGTCTGTCTCAACTCTCCCTTTGTAACTCTTCCCAGCTCCACTTCCATAGGATGTCTGGCATCCTCTGACAGTGGTGCCTCACTGTTACCCTGGGTACTACACTCACCTCTGCCCTAACAGTCACTCTGTCCAAGGGGACATCAGTACCTACAAGCAGCTGTGGCTCTCCTTCAGGCTCACTGCTACAGGGTAGCTCCTTCCCTGAGATAGCCACCTCACCAGCCCTGGCTTCAAGTGTGGGGTCTGTCTGGGTCTCCTACCTGGCTACCAGACCCACATGCCCATCTCCAAACCTAACTGCATGTAACTGTGTGCACACAAGGTACTGCATTATCAAATAATTTCCTATCAAGACATCTGCAGGGATATCCTCAAACACACCTACTTGCTTCCTTTTCCACCCTCCAAGTCAAGGTGAACCCTGGCCAAAGGCATTTGGAATGGGTTCCATCTTAAAGATCTGACTGGAGTGGACTACCCAAGCAAGTACTGCTTCTCTTTAACCACTGCAGGCTTCACAATGGTTATGTCAGAGGCTGTCTCTCTCTTAGCAGTGGCCTGTTTTCCATCCACTAAGATCGGATATAAACTCTGGTGATAGTTTGGCAACTCTGTTGTCTCCAGACAACTTACCACTGGCATACTGTTATTCCCACTTGGTGGCTCACCCACATTATGTTTCCCACCTTGCTTCCATGGACATCTATATGATACATGGCCCCACTGGTTACATTTAAAACATCTAACCCTTGATCCTGGCCATGCATCTGAACTAGTGGCTTTTCCTGTTACTGGTGGACTCTGTTGGGGTGGTTTAGGCTGCCTATCATGGTTTCCCTTATATCCATATACAGCACTGGGTATCCCCTTCCTGTGCAATGATGCCCTGCTTGCTAATTAGAGATCCCCTGGTTTCACCAGCTCATCTGCTGTGTTACATTCTTTATCTGGTAACCAGATCTTCATGTCCTCAGGCAAAGTGCTAAGGGCTTGTTCCCTCATCAAAAGGTCTGCTAGGCCTTCAAAAGTGGTGACCTGACACCCGTTCACCCATCTATGAAAATAAGTGCTTAACTCAGCAATATATTTACACAAACTTTCATCTGCTTTGTGCCTATGCTCACAAAACTTTTTTCTATAAGCTTCAGGTGTTAACTTAAAACACTCTAATAAACAATTTTTAACAGTATTGTAATTTAAGTAATCATTATCAGACAATTTAGAAATAGCAGTTACAGCTTTACCATGGAGTAAGGGGGTCAGAAGCCATACCCACAGTCCATGGTCAACATTATACAGTTTACCTACCCTTTCAAACATATGAATAAAACTCAAAATTATCACCCTCTGTGAATGGTGGAAGAAATTTATGAAACGTTTCTTCTGGGGTTCAGTTATTTGCTTCCCCATTACCTCCATGACCCTGGTGAAGATCCAGCATCTCCTTTTCATGTTGCTTCTGCCTCTGATTTTACTCAGCTTCCAGATGTCTCAGTTTCTCATTTTCTTCAGCCTCCAGACATCTCAGTCTCTCTGCTGATTCTATTTCCAAACATTTGGCCTCATGTTCAAGTCTCTAATACCAGACAGATTTTTAAGTCCTCTATGGAAAGGTTGAACTGTCCATTTTCTGAGAATTGTACATCCCCAAAGCCAGTCTGGTTGTCTTCCTGGTTGCTGGTCTGTGATGCAGCTATGACTAAGGCTGCAACCATTTCCACTTTAGTCAGGTTGGACTGCACCAGTCCTTTGGCTTGGCACATCTCAACCAACTGGCTCTTTGTCAGCTTGCCATACTCCTCTGCTGATATCCTGACCTGTTCTCCCTGACTAAGCTAACACAAAAAAAATAAAACTATTGTGATATGAAACTCTGAATTTAGTTACCACTGTTTACAGGCTACAAGAATTCAATATCCACACCAGTGAATCCTAATATGTGGATATCCCACCACTGCCAACCAATACATGTGAAGCTCCACCTCTGGCCCAGTAATCAAGGGGCCTCAATCTTCAGCACTGGGACCAGTGGGGGGACATACAGTAGGAGGATGCCACGTGCACACACAGTACTTCCAGATGCAGCTCTCTGCATCAAGTATAATTTCCCTTAAGAGCACTCAGAGACCACAATCAACCCGGGGCTGTTTTCTCCCTCTTTCTCCAGACCTGCAATAAGACTCCCCACTGGCATAACTATAGAGTTGAGATATTAGCTGAGTGACCAAACCAAGACCTCCAGCACTCTCTCTGTCCAACCAGTGCGTGTCCCTGCACAAGTAGCTGACACACACACTCTTTGAGGTTTGAGTTGTACACACACACACACACACACCTGGGAAAGGCTGGCACAGATTTACTAGGTATGCCCCCTTCTGCCCAGACTATAAGGTAGTTCCCCCTGCTACCAGTCACTTCTTATCAGCTACTTTAAGGCCCTTAACAAAGGGTGTCCAATATTATTGTGTAATGTTATTATCAACACATATATATATAATAGTTTGTCTAAGAGCAAGGCTATTAGGAGTGGCCTACACATTGTCACCAAACAAACATGTAAGTCTCTACACAGATCAGCCACAATGAAATGTTTAAATGCATTTAATAATAAATAAAGAACAAGGCAATATTAAATATATATGTGCAGTGATATCAGAGTTCAAAATCACACAAATTTTTTAAACAACATTGCAGGACAGTCTCAAATTAAGAAATAAAAATATCTAAGCTAATCTTTGCTGTATTCCTGACTATGTCTAAAAGAATTATATTGCACCCTAGTATACTTACTTCAGAGCAAGCAAGGCAGATGTGGTGAGTAGATCTTGATGATGTCAGCTCAAAGGCAAAATACAGAATACTCTCAGAGACTTCCTAAATTAATATCTCAAATATTACTGCTGGGATATCTTTCAGAATAACAATTTATTGTCATCTTACTCTATCCCAGGTAAAACCCACGCTGCCGAAGGCTAGCAGTATTAAGCATCCACCTGTGAAAATACATAGACCTCAGAACTTTTACCAAATGGTGGAAGTTGTAAAATACTTTACATTCCTCCACATTTAAAGACAATACAGAAAACCTCTCTAGTACAGGCATTATGTCTGTTGCTGAACTGAAACTGAAATATAACATCTTTTTTATGGCCCAGCCATAAAGTAATTTAATTTCAAAGTTTTGCAAGTTAACCTCCTGTGTTCCAGTTTCCCTTGTTAAAAAGATATACATTTAAATAGTTACGATCTTGTATTCCAGTAGGGTACATTGTGCATACATTTTCAAACTCAGTACTTTACAAACCCTTTTCAACAAACATCTGTACCAGTAGTTTGATACACACCTGACATACAGTTCTAATACATTTGTAACACAAGTATCTTATACGAATCATGTTGATATTCACAAATGACATAAAATTATTTACAAAATTCCAGACAGCTGTGCTGGCAAATGTTACACATCCACTGCCCTATTTCTCCTGGAATAGCTGGCAATACCTCACATCATCACAGTGCCCACCAAACAGCCATTTTAGTGAATGTATACAGCTCAGATGACTGTGATCAAATGAATTAGTATGATTAATAACTGCATACTGATAGCGTACGGCTCAAATGTTTCATTGTGATCAAATGAACAATTATATACATAAATAATACCCCGAATAATATATTTCAGGTTGTTGTCCCATGCATTCAGTGTAGTTCATTACACACCCCCATGATCAATGCATAAAAATGCTGTTTATATTAACATTCATAGGTTCACAGGTTCATAGATTACTACTAGGTTAGCTGTTCTTGTGGGTCATTTGAAATCCAGCCAATTACCCCATGTGTGAATCAAACCCTAAATCTTGTGTTTGTAAACAATTTAACCATTATGCCTACCACCCAGGTTGGCTGGCATAATGGTTATTGGGAGGCTGGTGTATTCATGTAAAGAAAAAGAAACCCCAAAATAAGTAGTAATGTCTGACCTCAGACTGTGATTGGTTATTTGCTGGGAAATATTCAGAATCAGTAACATTACTGCACCCGACATAAGGTATCTAGGTTGGCTACAAACACACACAGAAACACACACACATATGTACATGCCCACCAAATACAACCACATCATAGACTGGGTGCACCTTAATGAACATATAATAGCCACAGTGATATATTTCATCCTTTTTGCTGTTAGATGCATACCAGACAAACCACTGCAACTCCCTACGCATACAAGTACATGGATAAGCATATATTTATGTACACTCACTTACATACACACACACACACACACACACACACACACACACACACACACACACACACACACACACACACACACACACACACACACACACACTATAGCTATCCAGCCTCTTAGCACAACAATCAGAAACAAATTTTAAATAAAGCTCTTATATACTCAAAAATTGCTAGAAAAACAGGGTTTGCATTAACATGTGCCACTTGATGCATATGAAATCTGAACCTCAAATGGTTGTCACTGTTTAATGACTGTAATCTACAACTATTTGAACCACAACTTTTACAAGCAAAAGACCAAACATATCAGGCAAAATAAGGGCATATTGTTAAATCTGAGATAGATGAGAGGTATCTCTTTCTCTCTCTCTCTCTCTCACACACACTCTCTCACCACACACACACACACACACACATACAAAACACAGCTCTCAACTTCTGTTGTCTGAACCTTAAATTTGTGCAGCTGTACCTTTGTATGGGAACCTGCTTCAGCTAAATATATGGTGGCTGGTTGAACTACCATCAAGAGGAAGAGAATGCTGCTGTCCATGGATTGCTGGTTCATCATTTTTTGGTTAGCTCTCAAATGTACTTTTATTTATATTTCTTGTAGAACTGAATGAGACTGTAAACCTTTACTTTTGTTTTCTGCTTCATGAGTCATGCTGGCTAAATTCATACTTCTTGCCAGTTCAGAAGGAATTCATTCTTGAAGCATCGATCAAAATAAACCCACAAATTTTACAAGAAACAGACCAAACATATTAGGTAAAATAAAGGACATTCTAATAAATCAGGACAGCTGAGAGGTATTCTTTCTCACTCTCTCTCTCACACACACACACACACACACACACACACACGCACACACACACACGCACACACACACACACACACACACACACACACACACACACACACACACACACACACACACACACACAAACATGACAGAACCATTTGAAGTCTGATTGCGTGTAAATGAATGAATTGTTTTTTATATAATAGCCTAATAATTTTTATCTGACATCTCTCTGATGATGAATACAATTTCCTGTTTATACTCTGGCTGCTCATCTGAATGTAAAGCCTACAACATAGGAGGAAAGGGAGCAGAAAATCCTTGAATGGACAGCCAGAAGGCAAAACAGCAGAACTGTCCATTTGCTGTCTGGCTCTTCATTGATGTAAATGGGTGCCTCTGTAGCATTACTGGGTGCTCCATGAGAGACTGTACCTGTTGGCTGTGTCATTTCTGGGGAAGTACATCTAGGAAATCAGAAAACTTGAATTTTATTCCTGTAGAACCACTGGGGCCTAATTATTTTCAGCAGTGGGATCAACCATATAACATTGTACGTTGCTGTGACTATGCACCAGAGTAATAGATTTGGCAGGACAAGCAGATGACTAATTGAATACTAATAGTGCTGTTCAAATTCCTAAAACAACATTTTTCCCACAGAGAGATGTGCCTTTTTAGCATTACTCTACATGTACAAAGGCAGAGCCTTTATTTTTTGTTTTCTGCGTGAAGCATATGACTATGCCTTAGGTACCATAGGGACAGGAGAAAAGAGTGCTTAGAGTGCAATGTGCATCTACAGGTATGAATGCGTTAACTGTCAGGAGTTGTCATTTACTAGATGTATGAAATTTATAATTCTTCTTTTAGTGTCAAGAGCTGTATATTTTCATAGCTGCATGAAAATTGTTAGTAGTCTTTCTGGTAATGCTGTCATGCGTGCTAGAGTTAAACTGTTTTCACTCACATATTGCTTCCTATCAAAAGTGTTTTATTTATTTATTTATTTAATTATTTACATTTGTTGACCGGGAGTGTCCAACTGGATGTAGGTCCATTTTCAGCGGAGGCCTGGGGAGAAAAGCTCCACAGTTAAAATAAACAGATAGTAGTTACAATGGATTACATAACGATTAGCAATTTGATTAACATAGCAATTAATTACAAACATATTTGCAGATGAAGAACATAGTACATCAGTAGACAACTAGAATCTTTATCTGCGAAGTACATAACAGACATTAACAAATGTTACAATAAGAAGTTCCTGCTATATAATAAGTACTAGGCTTATGAGCATCTGAGCTTGTTATAATCAAGGTATTTACTGGGGTGGAAAGAAAGGTAGTGGTTGGATGGGGTGGGTGACATTAGAGTGGGAGTTGCAAGGGCATAGCCAGCATGTCTTTAGGTGTGCTTTTAGTAAACTTTTGAAGTGGGTGCATGATGGTATGCAGGTAATTGTGGGTGGGAGGGAGTTCCATAATTTGGCTATGGCGCAAGAGAATAGTGCTTCACCAGCAGAGTTATTGGCTTTAGTGATCTGCAAGTGATTTTTGTTGCTGGATCTTAGTGGTCTGGTGGTGTGATAGGATTGGAGTAGATTCTGGAGGGATGGGACTTTTAGTGGATGGTTTACTAGTTTGTGGGCGAGTGAGAG
Source organism: Protopterus annectens (assembly GCF_019279795.1). Lineage (NCBI taxonomy): Eukaryota > Metazoa > Chordata > Ceratodontiformes > Protopteridae > Protopterus > Protopterus annectens. Next base: position 871,693,448 of record NC_056743.1, read on the forward strand.
TTGATACCACTGAAGGAGGTGAGGGAGTTCAGGCCAGCCCAGTTCAGCAAGTAAGAGACAGTGGTGACTACGGTAGGATGCCCATGTGGCGAATTTGGTGATTTTGTTGTAGCAGGTCTCTAACTTGTTTAGATCTCATTGCCTTAGGTTGGTATATATTGGAGAGGCATAAAGTAGGTGGAGATACGGTGGGAATTTGCTATTGAAATCTTTGCTGCTTTGGTGAGAAGTTGCTTATTTCTCCTAATTTTTTTGAGGACTTTTTTATGGTCAAGGATATGTGAATGTCAAATTTTAGTTTGTCTATTTCCACTGCTAGCAATTTGGTGTGTTCAGTTGGGTATACAGTGGTGTTGTCTTTTGCTATGATGTTAAAGTGAGAGTTGTTTTGAGTATGTTTGGTGGGTTGAAAGATGAGTAGTTTCATTTTGTTTGGGTTGAGTATTAATTGGGCATCGGATAACCAAGTTTTAACAGAGGAAAAGGCTTCCTGTGTGACGTTTTGCAGTTTGGGTAGGGACTGGGCTGAGCAGATGATGGTTGAGTCATCTGCGTATTGTATGAGTGTGCCATGTTTGGTGGCAGAGGCTAGATTATTGGTGAAAAACAGAGAAGGGTAGGGGTCCAAGGATGGATTCTTGGGGAACCCCTATGGAGACAGGTAGTTGGGGAGATATGTCATTCTGCCATACAACAGATTGTTGGCGGTCAGGCAGGTAACTCTGAAACCAGTTGGTGACTGATTGAGAGAAGGATAGGTTATTGAGGACAGAGATGAGTTGTTTGTGTGGGACCATGTCAAATGCTTTAGATAGGTCTAGGAAAGTAGCAGAGGAGAGATAGCCATTGTTTTTATGCTGAAGGATAGTGTTAGTAAAGGAGAGTAAGGCAGTGGCGGTGCTATGGTTTGGTTGGTGTTAAATAAAATTAAGAATTCAATACACAGGATGTTCAGATTCAAAAGTTTACTAGTGTACACCAGGAGGCAAAAAACCATACAAGTACAGAATTTTGTCTGACATGAAACAGGAAGCAGACAATTTTATATAGGTTTAACATTCAAGCTATGCCCACCTTACTGATGTGATATGTCACAGGGCATCTACATCACTTTAGCTTACACGCCTCTATTCTTTTAATCTGCTGATGCAGTATATTCTAAAAAACTTTTCCTCTAGATACAATACGGCCTTGCTATCCAGCTGGTCAGTCATAATGTCTTTCTGTAAAGTTACTTGTTCAAGGTTTCATATCGTTTCGAATACAATAGCAGCTTCAGTCTTTTAATGTACGTCTTTGTTCTCTGTTATACTTTCTCACACAGCTGTGTGCTATCTAAGTAACACATATACAAGGCCAGATCATCCCAACAGGAAAGAACAGAAGATTTCATTATTTCACACATTTAATTTCCTGACCCAGCAGATAATCATTTATGAAAAGCATAAACATTAAAACTTGCTAAGCTAGCATTCTGCCAGGGTCAGAGATCAGCTTTTGCTTCAAGCCACACCGCAGTTTCAAAACCACTTCACATTTAGACATGAATTAATTTTACTACTATATGATTAATAGAATAAAATGCATTATATACTACTTTGCTTTTAAGCTAGCATTTCTCAAGTATTCATAGGTTCATAGGTTCATACTAGGCTATCTGCCCTAGGGCATTTATAAGCCTAGCCAGAGTGTGTTTGGCTTTAGCCACCCATTTTAAATTAATTTTGCTATGCCTTTTTTTGAGGTTAGTATACTGTGCCTCTGTCTAACAGTGACACAGAAGTGATAGCCGGGGTAAACCTACGATCTCCCATCCACTCATCAAGATTCCTCTTGAAGAGAGTCAATGTGGGACTCTGCCTAACCTGGACTGGGATTTTATTCCAGAGTGAAGGGAGCCTCTGGGTTATGAATCTGTCCCTCCAGCATGTCCTATTTATTTCAGTGCTGAGGTTCAAGTCTCTCGAGTGCATAGCTCGATGGGATTTGGATTTTCTTTTTTTTTTAAAACAAGTTTATTGTTTTTAACATACAAAATAAATATCATAACAATTTTATACAAGCAATTAAAATAGAAATAGTTATAACATTCAATAAAATAACCAAAGTATTTACAAAGACATCCACTACAAATCAAATCAATTGATTAAACTATAATGTCATGGTATTGAGACTAAGATTTTTTTAACAGGTTTTGTAAAGTATCCCATATAATATAATAAGATGTTTTTCTAGTAGTTCTTGATTTTATTGTCATCAATTCCATATGACACACTTCAGTCATAACATTTTTAAATTCATTAAATGAAGGAGGGGTATCTGAAATCCAATTTCTGGTTATTATTTTTCTAGCCACTGCTAGAATAGACCATAATAAGGGAAGTTTAACTTTTTTAACACTTTTAGGAACAGGTGTGTTAAATAATATAAGTGATTTAGAAACAATGAAATTATCTGTGAAAAGGGCCTGCAAAAAATCATTGATTAACTTCTAATATTCCTTCAATTTTATACAGTCATAAAACATATGTGCCCAATCAGCATTTATTTCCACATTACATCTTTTACATAAGTTGTCTTTATTATTTATTTTATTCATCATTAAAGGTGTATAGAAGGATCTATGTAAAAATTTCCAAGTAAAACGTCTCCAATTAATGGAAGAAGTAGTTTTATAAGCAGATTCCAATATATATTGTTTATCTTGTTGTTTTGGAGATTCACCATTAATGGAAATGAAATAATTCCAATAGGTATCTGAACTGTAATGAGTTTCTTCTCTGATAATTTTATGTATGTATGAGAGCTTACCTTTATCAGAAACTCTATGTTGTAAATTTAATATCAAGTAATCAATCAGTATTGGAACAGATTCTTTAACTGTTAAAGACATTAAATCAATTTTATTAATAAGATGTTGTCTAAAAGTCTGAATTTCTAACCAACATGTTTCTCTCAAATCAAATTCTTGCTTTAAGAAGTCTAAATTTTTACTTTATTATCAGACAGCAACTGATACCAATACTTTAGATCATTCTCTGTGACTAAAAGAGTTCTTTCAGAGGTGGTTGACAAAAGCATACCTTGTGTATACATTATAGGAATAGAATAAAATTCCATTCCTTATACTTAGGATGCATGAATATAAAATTACGATAACTGATAATAATGTTTAATGGGTAACTAACTATATATTTTGGTGTAATGGATGAAGTACAAAATTCTTTTAGTAACCATAACATGGGGTTATTTACAATAATATTTTTATGTATTAAAGAGATTTTCATGAAGTGAATGCTAATTAGTTCCCAGTAATCTTTCCATCTTGCAACATATGACTGATCTATTAACAAAGTAATAACTTTTATAATAGAAGAGATAGTATATAAATTAAAGTCTGGAAATGAAATGCCCTTTGAGACCAGCTATTAGTATGTTTCTTTAATGCAATCCTAGGTCTATTAGGTGCCCATAAGAAATTTAACATTAGTGAATTCAATTTCTTAATAATTATTTTTGTAGGTGGGAGTATTATTGATTGTATTAAGTATAATATCTTAGGGAATACTATCATTTTAATAATTGTGAGTCTCTCTTCCATGGTAAAAAACATATTGTTCCAGCTATTGAAAAGATTTTGTATATTAAGAAGACAGGTACTATAATTATTATGTATAATAGATTTGATATCTTTAGTTAATAGTATACCTAAGTAAGTTATCTGACCTGAGTTTGGTATATATTTGTTAAAATCATTAATGAGGACATTTTTTCATGTGTATATTGGTAATATTTTAGTTTTTTCTTCAGTGAATATTAAACCAGAGATATTTTTAAAATCCATCATTTTATCAGATAAGGACTGCATAGAAGAGTTAGATCCAGCTGATGTAATTAGAACATCATCTGCAAAAAGTTGAATTTTAGATATTGTATTTTCATCTATATCAAATCCTTCTATATCAGTACTGTTTCTGATCAAATTAGCCCAAGGCTCCATTATTAAAGTAAATAATAGTGGAGAGAGTGGACACCCTTGTTTTGTACCTTTTAAAATGTGTATTTTTTGTGAGACATATGTTCTTATCTTAATGTAAGCCAATGCTCCTTTATATAGATGTTCAATTAGATTTACAAATGCATCTGAGAAGTTTGTGCACTTCAGTAAGATAAACAAGTAGTCCCAACTTACTGAATCAAATGCTGAACTTATATCGAGACTAATAAGTGTTAAATCTTTCTTTTTCCTGTTTGCAAAATCAATTAACGTTAAAGTTCTCCTTATATTATCAAAAGTATTTCTATTTACAATAAAGCCTGTCTGGTCTATATCTATAATGCCTGGGATGATTGTCTTTAATCTATCAGCAAAAATACTCATAAACATTTTATAGTCAACATTAAGTAATGAAATAGGTCTATATGAAGTGCATCTGGTTGGGTCTTTATTGGGTTTTAAAATTGGTGAAATAAATGTGTATTACCAAGATGGGGGAGTTGTTAACTCATTTTGGGCCAAAATAAAAACCTTATGTATTAATGAGTAAGTACTTTTGGGAAGAATTTTATAGATCTCTGGTATAATACCATCATTACCTGGTGCTTTGTTTGATTTAAGCTTGTTTATTTGTGTAATAACCTCTGTATATGAAATATTTTTATCCATTAGTTTAGTCTGTTGTTTATTAAGTTTTTTGTTCATGTTTGTAGTTATACATTTCTTTATTTTATCTTTAGGCTCCATGTTAATGTTATTATGATTAATTTTGTGAAAGTGATTTCTAAATTCATCTAATATTTCTGGTAAAGCAGAAACATTATTCTTTTTCCTTGGAGAGAAAATTTCTTTGATATGATTTTGTTTATTCAACCTTTTTGTTTTATTTTTAAGTCTATGTAAGTATTTGGGACTTATTGAGTAAGACAAAAACTTATATTTCTCTAATGTTATTTTAACTTTATGAGTTACAATTTCTTTGTATTTCTCATTTAATTAATTTATTTCTTCAATGACTTTTTTGTCCATAATATTTTCTTTATTATTATGTTTGTATGAGTCTAATTTGCTTTGAATATCTAGTAATTCCTTGTCCCAAGATTTCCTTTTATTATTATACCATCTGATACTTTGTCCATATAAATATGATTTTAAAGCATCCCAAACATAAACAATGGAGACTTCAGGTGTATTGTTTAAGTCTAAAAAATGTTGCACTTCTGAAAGTATATAATCTTTATAGACTTTTAGTTGAGTTAAGTATGCTGGTATCCTTTTGATCTGAACATTGTAAGTACTTTTTATCATAAACTCAAAGACAATTGAATTATGATCTGATATAGGACACAAAATGATTTTAGAATTAATTAAGTCTGTTACCATCTGGTTAGAAATAAAGACTCTATTTTTGAATAAGTTTTATATCTGTTAGAAAAAAAGTGTATGGTAATGATTTTGAATCTATCTGATTATTAATATCATTCAAATGATATAAATTAACAAAATCCTTTAAATGTTTTGCATTAGATGTAATTTTCCTTTTTCCTATAGTAGTAGTATCTTTTTCATGTAGGATACAATTAGAGTCACCTGCTAAAATAATATCTCCTATAGAAAATGATATGATCTTATTGAGATGGTGTTTCACTGTATTAATGCCAATTTCTGGTATCCAATATACATTGATTAATGTATATGTCTTTCCATTAATCTGTATTGTAACCGTACAAAACATTCCTTTATCATCTTTATAAGACTTAATAGTTTTAGGTATGGGCATACTTTTATTCCATAAAATAGCCACTCCTCTTTTTTCTGAGTGTGTTCTGAACTAACCAAGACTGTATATTTATTATTGGCTAATTTATCAATATCCTTTTTCAGGAGATGTGTTTCTTGAAGGAATACTAAGTTGGCCCTATGCAAATTAATGTATCTCATTAAACTTGCCCTTTTACATGGGTTATTCAGTCCATTAATGTTTAAAGAAATTCCTTTTAGAGAAATCATTTAGCTTTTATAAACATATAAAACATATAATCAGAATAACAATTAACAAAATAAATGATATTATACCTCCTCCTTTAGGTGTACCATTAATTATAGCTGTATTTATTGAAAAGCTTATGGGATTTTGTATAAGCTTCACTTTTATTTGTAGTGACAATGAGTTTATAAAATGTGTTGTGGATGTCAGAACTATATGCAAACAACAATAAACAGGTGAAAATAATATTAGGATTAAACATTGCACCCAGCCTGGAGTTAAGAACTCCAACTTTGAGTAGCACATACCACTCAAGTTATCCCCTATCCTAAGCAGCAGTACCTCAGCTGCCACCATATCAATTCAATACTAACTATTATTAACTAAAGTTAACCTCATTTAATTAGATGATCTAGTAAGACAAAGCTAAATAATTTATAAATCAGCTTCATATAAACAAATAAGAACATTTAGAAACAGCTCATATTACTATGTACATCTATTTTGTAAAATACACTCATAATCAAAATAGCATTCTAATAAACTTGATAATGGGAACCGAGAAGAGAGAGAGAGAAAGGAAGAGAGAGAGAGAAAAAAAGGGGCATATCTATATATTAGTTTATTAAAAGTTTCTAAAAATAAGTTCTTATGTTCATTTGGATTCAATAACTTAGGCTATTATGGTTCAGACATTACATATATTAGGGTATTCCTACTTTCTGCCATAGAAATGCAGTTAACAGTTTTAAAACTTTAAATTACTTGCACCAAAGCTTTCTTCTCATACTTATTATTGCCAGTAAATAAAATATTTATACTCATACATATGTTTACAAATCATACTGCACAGCAATGTAAATTCCTAGTTATACATAAATCATTGTGAAGAAAGCCATCTGTATTTTATATATCTGAACTGCTGCTTTAAAATATGTCACATGACAGTTTCTTCTAAGATATAATCATAATGATACTTGTGCTTGTCAATTAGATAAGTCAAATGATTTATAACATTATATATGTTTAAATCATAAGTATTTATATACAATGATATGTTGCAGTCATGTAAGCTTTCAAAAACATGTGTATATATGTTTTACCTTCTATGCCTTCTAAAATATCTCACTTGCTTACTATGGCATACTGAATCATTTAAAATCATTATAACTTTCATATTTTATAAATTACATCTTAAATAAGTAAGTTGTTATAAAGAATAACTCACATTTAGATGTCATAAAGTTCGTTTTTCATCACAAAGTCGCATTTACAGCAGTTCTACTTCCTGGAACAGTGTTCTTCTTGAATCTGCGATGTGTCAGTGTGAAATCAGGGTGCAAAGTTCAAAATGACTGCATTCAGCTTCTCTGCGTGTATTCTGAGTGTTGAAGCTTTTAAAACAACTCGAGGACACTATTCACGAGGTAACCCACATCCCAAATTGTCTCCTTAACATTCTGGTGGGAATTTTAGTAAATGCAAGTGACTGACATTCATTTAGTAATACAAATGAAACTAAACAGTGCAAAACCTTTGCAAAGTATTTTACAAGTCATTACAGTCTCTATGACAGTGAAACCAAGCCTACAGTTATTTAACATATTATACAACTTATTTTTATATGCCCCATTTCATTTTCTCATACAAATCTTATTATATACATATATCAGTATTATCAGAAGCATATAACTGTACTTATAAGAGAGAAAGAGAGAGAGAGAAAAAAAAGAAAAGGAAGAGAGTAGAAAAAAAAAGAAAGAGAGAGAGAAGAAAGAAAAAAGGAAGCTACAAAGAGTATCTACAAAAGTATTACTTGCTGTTTGTATTAATAATGTTAAACATGAAACATATTACTTACAACTATTTTAGTTCTAATTATTTGCAATTATATCATGACATATTATTTGTAATCATGTATAAGCAATAAAGTCATGGTATAATATTTAGCAACAGTGTTTAAACAGCATATATAGTTTTAAAGAACTAATAAGTTATTATTTCACTTTTTCCATATTTTACATCATACTTCTCTCCTGCCCTCCCCACCCTCACTAAATGCATAGTTTAAAAAGAATGCCATTATTTAAAACAAGAAGAGAAAGAAAATGTATCAAATTACTAACCTTAGGTCTCTTTATCACAAAGAGAAACAAGTTGATTGATAGCATGTTATTTGTTCCTCAGAGAGTTTGACTATTTATGAAACAAAAACAGTTCTTTGCACACAGAAAATAACTTTGAATAAATCTTTAAAATATTTGTGGCTTTCTGGAGATGCAGTAATTGTATTTGAAGAGATTAAGAGAGAAAGAAAGAGAAAAAAAAAATATAGAACATGTCATTTGTTTTTTAGTCTTTTTTGCTTCTCTGAAGTCTTCCAAGAAGTTCCTGTTGCCATCCTCTTTAACGAAGGACTTGCCTATTCCATATCTTCTATTTTATCTAATATCTTATTTTTTTTAATATACAGCAAAGCAGAGTCTAAGTCTTCAAAAATTCTAGGGCCATCGGGTAAAAAGATTTTTAGTTTGGCAGGAAATAAAAGGTAAGTTTTGAACTGTGCTTTCTTAAGATCTCTTATTAATGGCAAAAAAACTTTTCTTTTAGTTATTACCAAGGAAGAATAGTCATTGTCAAAACGCACAGTTGCCTCATTAATTTTAATAGGTGCTTTAGCCCATGCAGATTTTAATACCATCTCCTTGTCATAAGATGATAAAAATCTTACTATAACTGATCTAGGATACTTTTTGTTAGAGTTAAAGTTAGATAAGGACCTATGGGCTCTTTCAATACCAAAAGAAAATGCTTCTGACAAGTATAAAGTTTTGGGAAGCCAAGTATTTAAAAAGGAAGTAATGTTGTTACCTTCTATATTTTCTGGCAGTCCAAAAATCCTAATATTATTAGTCTAGATCTGTTTTCCAGGTCATCAAGTTTGGATTGTAGGTGTGTGTTCTGCTTCAGCAAAAACTCAATGTTAATTTCTTCTTCCTGGATTCTGTTCTCCATATCATTAACAGTCTCTTCTATGCCTGTAATCTGAGCCTTCTGTTGTTGCAAGTCTTGATGTAACAAATCCATTTGTTTTGTAGTTTTTCTATGAAGTTATCAATTTTAGTATCCAGTTTATCCATTTTGGTTGTTAGTTGCTGAATAGTAGATACCAGAGACTGAAGCTCTTTTTGATGCTGGAATCCTGACTGTTTGCCTTACTGGAACTCATTTTGAACAGAGGTGATGAAAGAGAAATTTCCAAGATGATTTCTGACAGGAAAATTATTGAAATTTTCTTTCTTTTTTAGATATTATTCAAGAAACTGATATTCCAAACGTATTTAGAAAGAAAATTATTTCATTAGTTGATTTTTAAAGTAATTATTTCCTGTCAGTGCAGTTAAGTTGGTGGAGCTGAATAAATCTGCTGCTATCCTGTGTTCATCCTTGGCCATGCCCCGGATTTGGATTTTCTGAGGTGCAGCATGTCCATTAATTCCGGGTTGGACATGGCTTTATACGTCAGGCACAGATCACCTCTGAGCAGGCGGTATGCCACTGAGTAGAGCTGGAGTTTCTTTAACCGGGCAGCATATGGCATCTGTTTGAGCCCTTTGATCCTCTTGGTGAGGTACTTTTGGGGTCTTTCCAGTTGCTGCAGGTGTCTGGTAAGGTACATCCCAAAAGGGGCATTGTACTCAATTATGGGCCTGATGAGGGATGAGTAAAGAGGCACGATGACCTCCCTGATCTAGATGTGAATCCCTTCATGATTAGGTGGGCTATATAAAATGTTTTTCTAACCACTTTGGCCACGTGGTTGTCAAATGAGAGATTGCTATCAACTTGGGTCCCCAGGTCCCTAATGACTTCTTCTGTACTTAATGGATTACCACCTATGTGGTAATTTGTGCACTTTGTTTTGCCAAAGGGGATGATGATACACTTTTGGTGTTTAGCTTGAGTCCATGGCTCTGGCACCAGTTGTCTGTTTCTATGAGGCCCTTTTGGAGGATGCTTGTGTCGGCTGGAGAGTTGATTATGGCACCCAGTTTGCAGTCATCTGAACTTGGTCAGCCACAGTCCTTCCGTGTTGGCCTGTACCACCGAGAAATATATACTGAACAAGAGAGGTCCCAGGACTGAGCCTTGTGGGATGCCACTTGTAACTGGTTTGGAGTCTGACATGGCTCCAGCAATTCTAACCATGTGGGTTCTGTCCTTGAGCCAGTTTGCAACCCATCTAGTGACATAGGGGTTTATATTTAAGCTGGTGAGCTTATCTATAATGCCCGAGTTGGGTATTGTGTCGAAGGCTTTTGCGAGGTCCAGGTAGGCTGTGTGGACCACCTTCCCCTCGTCAATGGCCTTGGTGACTGTTTCAAAGAAATCGACCAGGTTTAAGAGGCAGGATCTGCCCTTAACAAAGCCAAACTGGGTAGGATCCAGTGTCTGTAGGTCCTCAATATCTTTATTTATGAGGTCCATGATGATCCTTTCCATAGCTTTGCAGACCAAGCTAGTCAGGCTTATGGGGCGATAGTTTCCAAGATCTGTTGAGGCACCACCTTTGTGGAGAGGGACCACTGTTGCTGTACGCCACTCTTTGGGTACATATCCTGTAGTAAGGCTAAGATTGAACAGTAGTTTTATGTTTGGGTTTAGCTCTTCTTGGAGTTCATGTAGGATGCAGCCTGGGACACCATCTGGTCCCATTGATGCTGTGTTTTTTGCTTTGGAGAGGGCGGCCCTTACCTGAGCATCTGAGATGTCAGGGAGGCAGCACTCTGTTGGGATAGATATTTGCCCTTTGGTGGGAGGGGAGAAGTTTGCACTGAACCTGTCAGCTAGGATGTTGGCAATGTCTGTGGGCTCGGTGTATTTTTTGTCATTTTGGACTAATTCTGAGCATATCTGGGAATTCCCACCCAGGTTCCTAACATAACTAAAGAAAGTCTTGTGATTATCCTTAGTGTCCTGTGCAATTTTTCTCGAAGCTGGCCTTAGACGATTTTATGAGTGCCCTTAGTTTTTTGCTAATACTGATCAGAGATGCCTTCCCTTTTTGGGATTTTGCTCTATCATGTAGTAGCTTCCTCCTTCTATTGTATAGTTTGTTTATGGCTGGGGTCCACCAGACAGGACGTCTGCCTTTGGAGGATTGGGTCTTGGTTTTATTTGGGATTGCATGATCCATGCATTCCTGAAGGTGTTCATAGAATACGTTTATAAAGGATTCTGTGGTCTGGGACGTATTTTCCACAGGCCCAGGGGCTTTGAAGGATTTCGCCTCGGTTTTGAGGCATGTGAAATTTGCTTTAGAGAAGTTTTTCGCTGTGGTTTTCTGGGCAGGGGGTGGGGGTCGGGATGTGAATATCCAGTGAAATTAGTTTATGGTCTGATCTTACCAGTGAGGGATACACTTCTGGTCTGGAGCATAGTGTCCCCATGTTGGTGATGATCAGGTCCAGTATGTTTTCCCCTCTTGTGGGAGTGGTAACAAGTTGTTCCATAGCATTTGAGTTTATAAATTCTAGGAACTTTTGGGCTAGGGTGTTGGAGCTAGAGTAATGCTCCCAGTCTATGTTTGGGTAGTTGAAGTCGCCCAATATAATGGTGTTTGGAGAGACCTTCATATTTTCCAGTATTCTCAGGAAGGCCTTCTAACATTTTCCTCCCTATTAATACTTTTTATTCTATTTTGAAGTATGCATAGTGTCATTTCATCTCCTAGCCTTTTCCACTCAGGATTTTCAGCTAGGTGAGTCATTCAATCTATACTTCAGAAAAAGCGTCATCTGAAATCAACCTTTCAATTTCAATATCTTGGTAGAAAGTTTCAGTAACAGATACATCAACAAAATCTTTGATTAATCTTTTCATGCAGGGAACTCCACAGCAAACACATGCTCCTATTAGGAGTATACCCACACAAATGGCAATCAGAATATTCATTAGGATGGAACCCCACCCCCCAAATAGATTCTGGAAAAAGTCCGTCAGTGGGTTTGGGCCTGGTTCAATCATGGCTGATACTTGCTGAATTACCTCTAGGTGGTTATTTATCTCATGACGATTGTCAGGAATAAAAGCACAGCATTCTTCTTTGATAAGCGCCAAGACGCACCACCTCTCACCGCTAGGGTGAAGTCAAGAGCCATACGATTTTGTAGCACAACAGTTTTCATTGCATTCAGTTCATCAGTCACCAATTCTAGGGTGGAAAAAGTTGCATTGCTCATTACTTCGAGAAGTTTCGACAACTTCCTCAGCTCCCAGATCGATTTGACTGCTCCATAGGCTGGGAATATTCCTGCCCAGGATATAACACTGTCACTCAAGTCCATATGAGTCAATTCACTTTTGTCTTTTACTGAATTATGGTCTTTCCAACCAGCTTCGATCTTCCCAACTTGATTCACAGGTTTCTTAACTGGACCTTCGGATTTTCGAGCTGTTTCTCTTACGTTTCGTATCTTACCCAAAGGTAATTCTGCAGTATGTCTTATTGCCGAACCAAGTAACCCAAAAACAACTGCGGACCAATTCTCAGGTAACCATTTATATGCCTTTTTCCCACAAATAAAATAACAGTTTTCTACTTTAGCACTAATACGCATCAGCCCTGCATGAAACATTTTCTGATCTATAACTGACAATTGTTTAAACAAAACTGGATTTTTTTGAATGTCACTCATAATTGTTTTCAATGAGTTTAAATACGAGTCATAATTAGTATTGCAAAAAGTATTGCCATTACTATTCTTAATATAACATCGGTAAGAAATAGTTATATTGCAATTGCTCCAGCCCACCTGGAGAGTGTCATTTTTATAGAAACATACAACTCCTTTTTGTGTGACAGGTAAAAATAAAGCTATTTTGTCCTGTGATCACACAGTTCCTGTGTCGAAAAGTAAATTCTCCCAAGTCTCATTTATCCCCAAAGGGACAGCAGACATTATCAGTCCTCCATATGCTGTCAGTATAGCTGTACAAACCCAGCAATTTGAAATGTTCATAGTCTCTGCATATACACGTTTCATGGCTAGGTATGTGTTAAAATTTGGATGCCAGTCTATAGACGTTTCATCACGCCTTCCCACTTTCACTTGTGTGGTTGTGTGCAGGATAAACCACAGCAAGAGGAAAATTGTCACGATTACAGTTAATAAATGTACACACAACAAAATGATTATGCAACATCTCTGGGGTTGATCTAAACTTCTATTCGCTTTGTTTTTGGCCATCTCGGTCTGGTTGTGTATCAGTCACAAAGTTTTTATCAAGTTGAAAGTTCTTTACCGGTTTACAATGCGTCAAATGAACCCAGGACGTCCTCTCAGCCACTCTAACTGCAGTAGGCGTTGCCAACAGAACCTGGCACGGTCCCTCCCACTTTGGACTCGCCCAATTCTTTCTTTTCGTCACTTTCACCCAAACGTATGTCCCAGGAGCTAATAAGGAACACATAGTGACGAACCAGCTCTCTGACTCAGGACAGAAATATTTAATCCACAAATGAACACCAAGTAGTGTCTGTAACAGAACAACACAGACTTTAAAAACTTTAAAAACTTTTAAGCGCTTAACAACACAGACTTTAAAAACTTTAAAAACTTTAAAAAAGCGCTTAAAAGTTTTTAAAGTCTGTGTTGTTCTGTTACAGACACTACTTGGTGTTCATTTGTGGATTAAATATTTCTGTCCTGAGTCAGAGAGCTGGTTCATCACTTTGTGTTCCTTATTAGTTTCTGTGCCGGTTCCTGGTTTTTTTGTATGTCCCAGGAGCCACGGCTGCTTCCACCGGTCTGGTCTGTTCCTTATCTGAAAAAGAGTTAAACTGCAAAACAGATTTATTTGTTAACAGTTTCCTCATATAACTAGCTAATGAACTGTCAGCCTCTTGCTCTGCAGGCATGAGAGCTTTCCACTGAGGCACATAATATGCTCTCTCAAAAACCATTTCAAAGGGAGTCAAACCCTTTACATTTGGAACCGTTCTCATACTCAGCAGTGCCAAAGGCAGACAGTATATCCAATTCTTTTGGGTCTCCTCTACTAGCTTCCTAAGTTTATTCTTTAGGATACCATTGTACCTTTCCACCAGTCCTGCTGACTGTGGGTGGTAAGCACAATGGTTCTTCAAGGAGATACCAAAAAATCTCCCCAGCTGGTGAATCGTTTGATTCACAAAATGTGTGCCATTGTCACTATAAATCCTTTCCGGAATGCCAAATCTAGGGATTATTTCTTTTATCAGGGCTTTTGCCACTGTTGCTGCATCCGGGTTTTTGGTTGGAAAAGTTTCTACCCATTTAGAAAACATGTCTACAATAACTAAACAAAACTTTTTCCCTTCACATTTATTCAATTCAATGAAATCCATACAAATAGTATGGAACGGGTATGGTGGCATAGGAAAACTTCCTTGCTTGGTTTTAAATGCCCCTTGTGCATGATGCTTATTACAAGTATGACAAGCTGCACAACATTTTTTTGTGTAATTTGTGTATCCATATGTTTGGAATATTCGATTTACTAACTGTACCATCCCCCCTGTTGAGACATGGCACTGCCCGTGGCTCAACAAAGCTGCATATCTAAATAAATTAGACGGCAATATCGGTTTTCTTTCTTTGGAAATGTACAGTCCATTCTCAAGAATTGCACCTCGTTTTACCCATTTTTGTTTTTCTGCTTTTGTAGTAAGCATCTGCATTGTTTTTAACATGTCTGAATATAAAATCTCAGAGGGTTGTAATTCCTCATTTAAAAGTAAAGCTTCTGAGTCTGAGGCTGCTTGCTTTGCAGCTGCATCAGTTCGTGCATTGCCTTTTGAAATCTTATCCTGCTGTTTTGTATGAGCTACACATTTACAAATAACTACTTTGGTAGGTAACTGAATAGATTCTAATAACTCCAAAATAAATTGCGCATGATTAATAGGTTTTCCACTAGATGTTATCATTCCTCTATTTTTCCATTGTTGTGCAAATACATGTACTGTAGAAAAAGCATACTGACTATCAGTATATATGTTCACACTTTTGTTTTTTGCTAAAGTACATGCCCTTGTCAAAGCTATCAATTCCGCTGCTTGTGCGGATAAGCTGTGTGGTAAGGATTGAGCTTCTAAAATTTCAGTGTCTGTAACTACTGCATACCCCACCAGATTCTTCCCTGTAGGACCCCTTCTGCATGAACCATCCACGTAATATGTCACCTCGGCATTATCCAAGGGCATATCTGTAAGATCTTGTCTAGGTAAAGCTAACTGTTCAATTTCCTGCAGGCAGCTATGTGGTCTGCCCTCCACAGGAGTTGGAAGTAATGTTGATGGATTCAATGTTGTACATCGTTCAATTGTCATATGAGGTTGGCTCAGCAGTATAGTCATACATGAAAGATGTCTAGCAGGAGAAAGGTATGCCACTTTCTCTTGCAGTAAAATTATTGCAACTGCATGAGGCACTCTCAATGTGAGAGGGTGGAATAACACCACTGAGACCGAAGCCTGTACTGCCATTGTGGCTGCAACTACTGCTTGTACACAGTGAGGCAAAGATCACACCACTGGGTCTAACTGTGATGAATAGTAAGCTATGGGGCGTTGCTTGTCCCCATGTTGATGCGTCAATACTGACGTCATATACACTTGCTTACAATCTACGGTCTGAATGAACCGTTTGTGATAATTTGGAAGTCCTAAAACTAATGAAGAAGCTATTAACTGTTTCAACCTACAGAAAGCTGTTTCTGCTTCAGTTGTCCATTGTAAAACATCTTGTGCTGCCATTGGTGTCTTATATATCAAGTCAGTCAGTGGAGCAGATTCCAAAGCATAATTTGGTATCTGGCTCCGACAAAAATTAGTTGTACCTAAGAAAGACATCATTTCTTTCTTGGTTGTTGGTTTGGGTGCTTGCAAAATTGCTGTTTTTCTTTCCTCATCTAGTATTCTACCTTCACTGGATATTACATATCCTAGGTATTTAACTTGTTTTCTCCAAAGTTGTAACTTACTTTTGTTTACTTTGTGTCCTTGTGTTGCTAAAAATTTCAACAATGCTACAGTATCCTCCCTGCACTGTTGCTGAGTGGGGGCTGCTAGCAAGATGTCATCTACATAAAGTAGAATTTGACTACCTCCCAGTGGGGTAAATCCTGCCAGGTTGCTAGCCATTTCTTGTGCAAAAATTGTTGGGCTCTCACAATATCCCTGTGGTAGTCGAGTATACGTATACCTTCTACCCTGAAATGTAAATGCAAACCAATATTGACTATCAGGATGTATAGATATTGAAAAGAAAGCATTGCTGATATCTACCACAGAGAAATACTTCTGTTGCGGTTCTAAATCGTTTAACAAGGTATGTGGGTCTGGCACCGTAGGTGCTCTAGATATTACTACACTATTTACAGCTTGTAAATCTTGTACCATCCGCCATTCCCCGTTTGCTTTTTTAACAGGAAATAGGGGTGTATTACATGGTGAATCAGGAGATTCTACCAGTACTCCTTCTTTGAGTAATGCTGCTATTATAGGCTTAATTCCTATTTCTGCATCCTTTCTCAAAGGGTATTGTCTTTTCTGTGGTCTAAAAGCTGACATTGGGGTAATTGTAACTGGTCCTGCTGTTCGAATAAGTCCTACATCTGACTTGCCTGTTGACCAAAGAGTTGTTGGAATTTCACATAAGGCCTTTTCTTCTTCTTCTAATAAAAATGCTAATCAGCTGTCCTCGCTAGATTGCAAGTGTACAGCTGGATGTGTCTGTGTCAACCAATTCAGTTTTTGTTTTTGTATCCCTTGTTCTGATAGTTCTAAATCAGTCTGTTTCTCCCATCTTGTTACTTTTTCTCCTAAATCTGCCCATTTAACACTTTTGTTCTTTGTCAAGCTGACATGTGGCAACCGATTTGATCTATACAATGCAAGGAATTCTTGAGGTAATGAACAGCTAACCACACTGTTCCCCACAGTATCCCAATACAAAGTTCGTAACACTAATCTAGTTGCTCGATTTTTGAACAACTCTTGCTCATATTGTCTATCAGGTCCTGGTGTAGTACAGTAGTATAGAGTACAGTGTAACAAATGCTGTCAATCAGTGTCAAGGGAGGGGGCTTTACTGATGGCTACGTTCATCAGCTCCTCGGTTACTGCCCCTGGACCAGTCGTGACTAGGTCCTGGCTGTACCAGTAAAAAGTTTCACCCTCCGGTCGCACTACAAAGGTATCCATTTGTCTCTGTGCCTCCATACCTTGTACAGTTGGAACTACTGCTATACCAAATATCTGCATAAGGTCCCTGCCCAATAGGTTTACTGGACACTTTGCAGAAACAACTATTTTACTTCTCTGGGTCATACCTGAAACAGGGTCAGTTATTGCTATATCATGGGAAAGTGGTTCCCTGTATAGCTGTCCATTTGCGGCTTTACTAGTATATAATCAGGTGATTCGAATGTTCTGGTAACTTGGAGGGTGTATCAAAGTCCGTGACGCTCCTGAGTCACATAGGAATTTGACTTCCTTCCCTCCACCAGAAGTGTAACTTCCGGTTTCGTATCTGCCAAGTAGAGCTCTAAGCTCAATAATGCTAAGTCCAAAATTTCACTTTCTTCATTCTCCATATCTACTTGCACTTCCTCTACTCCTTCGATCACATTTACATTTGTTTTCTGTTTATTAACTTTTCCTGATGATTTCTGACTTTCACTTGATGTATCCTCACTATCATATAGTCAGTCCTCATCTCCCTTATCTTCTGTAATTACCTTCTTGTTTTGCCTACAATCCCTTGCTAGATTTCCTTTCTTCCCGCACTTGAAGCATTCACCTCTCTTTTTCCTCTCTTCAAAATCTTCTGATCGTTTGTCAGACTGTTTCCCTGGGTATTTTTCTTGCCCTTTTTACCTGACTGTAATACAAATACTTCAGCTCCGTCTTCAGCGGTGAAGACTTGCGCCTTCTTTTTCTTTTTGCTATTAAAATGTCTCTCAGCATGTCTAGCGTATTCGAGTAAGGCTTGTAGCCTCCCTGTTCGATGATCTATCATATGCTTCGTAATGAAGCTACTAATAGGTGCAATGGAACCTTTCAAAAATGCATTCTTAAATTGTTGTTCATACGGGGAATCATTCGTTTGGTTCTCAGGAACCGACATACCGCTATGATTATTAAAACATTCTAATAATCTAGCATAATATCCATCTATTGTCTCATTTTTCTGTTGTATGCATTGATTAATGCAAGTCCAGTCTGCTCTAGGTTTCCATTTCTCAGAGATTTGGTCTGTCAGACCTTTCACTCTGTTGTCTAACTCTGCGTCACTATGTGGGAGTGGTCTGAGCTCTGCATTACGAGGATTCCAGGCACCACAAATCATGTGCCAATCCGGACCTATAATTTGTCTTACTACTTTTTCTACTTCTTCCCCATTCAAGTGGTAACGTAACCTCATGCCTTGTAAATCTTCTAAAAATTTCGAAAAATTAACTTTCGGATGGGGGATTCCCTCAGTAGCTTTCCGGATGTGTTCCGGTGTCCATGGTCTATATACTAAGAGTGTTGGATCCTGCCCTTCCTGTCCTGCCTGAGAATTTGGAACTTCTATAAGTGGGCATATTTTTTCCTCACTCTCATCCTGTAGATTTCTCTCTATTTGGTATGATTCTGTGTCCCTATGTGTTTTACGTGTTCGGGACCTAGTCTCAATAGGATCTCTAACAAATAGTGGTGGTTTTGCTGAAACTTCAGGATAACGCGGAGGCGGACCAGCCTGTCCACTCGCTTCATATCCTGAAAAGGGTAAGGGAGGGGGTAAGGGAGGAGGAGGAGGAGCTGTCGCTATTACCAAGTTATTATCCTCTTTGTCTAAAAATAATGTTTTTGAATTTTAAGCTTCTGTTCTCTACGATTTGCTTCCTCAATCCACCTGTGTGCTTGAGGAATGCCTAGTTGGCGTTGCTTTTTTGCCTGACCTCCTGCATCAGATTTAAGCTGTTTAAGGAGTTTAACTAGTGAAGGTTTATCTAGTTTACCATCAAATTCATATTTATTAACCCATGTCATATAATACCTAACGTTATCAGAACGTTGTAATTGCATGTATTTTGCGTCTTCGGTTAGGGGCAGATCTCGCGAGGTAAATGTTACGTAACCCTTTTTTATCACGTGATATCAAGTCCTTAGTTCCTGTTTACAGTTTATCTAGAATAACTGTCTACCTTATTCTGTTACCCTGCTCTATGACCAAATATACAGTACTTCCTTTTGTCCCTAATCTGCAAAACAAATCTTGACAACTATATACTGTAACCTAGTCCCTGATCTAAAACAGAAAAAAAGCAAATTCTTCCTACCTGAGCCTCCGGTATTGAACTGTTCAAATGTCCACTCTTCAGCCACAGATCAGAAAGTGGCCAGTCTCTTTACACGACAATTCAGTCGGAGGTCTTTTCACCCAAGAAGAACCGTTTCGGTAACTTCTCCTGCGCAGTATTCGACGACCGGTAGACTCTGATCTGCAGCTGTCTGAGGGAATTTTCCATCCGCGAAGGACCAAACTGTTAAATAAAATTAAGAATTCAATACACAGGAGATTCAGATTCAAAAGTTTACTAGTGTACACCAGGAGGCAAAAAACCATACAAGTACAGAATTTTGTCTGACATGAAACAGGAAGCACACAATTTTATATAGATTTAACATTCAAGCTATGCCCACTTTACTGACGTGATATGTCACAGGGCATCTACATCATTTTAGCTTACAAGCCTCTATTCTTTTAATCTGCTGATGCAAGATATTTTAAAAAACTTTTCCTCTAGATACAATATGGCCTTGCTATCCAGCTGGTCAGTCATAATGTCTTTCTGTAAAGTTACTTGTTCAAGGTTTCATATCAGTTCGAATACAATAGCAGCTTCAGTCTTTTAATGTATGTCTTTGTTCTCTGTTATACTTTCTCACACAGCTATGTGCTATCTAAGTAACACATATACAAGGCCAGATCATCCCAACAGGAAAGAGCAGAAGATTTCATTATTTCACACATTTAATTTCCTGACCCAGCAGATAATCATTTATGAAAAGCATAAACATTAAAACTTGCTAAGCTAGCATTCTGCCAGGGTCAGAGATCAGCTTTTGCTTCAAGCCACACTGCAGTTTCAAAACGACTTCACATTTTGACATGAATTAATTTTACTACTATATGATTAATAGAATAAAATGCATTATATACTACTTTGTTTTTAAGCTAGCATTTCTCATTTATTCAAATACACATTTTTCTAACAGTTGGAAACCCTGCTGAGTACTGAAAAGGAGGTTGTTAGTAAGGAGGTAGTCTGAGACCTGAGAGTGTATGCATCTCTCTAGTATTTTGGAGAGTGGAGAGAGAATAGCTATGGGGAGGTAATTGGTTAGTTCTGTGGAGGGGCCGCCTTTGTGGAGGGGAATTATATGTGATACTTTCCACAGTGTGGGAACATAACTTTCTGACAGAGATCGGTTAATCAAGGTGGATACTGGGTAGGCCAGAGCATCAGCTGCGATTTGTAGGTATTCACTTGGGAGGTTGTCTGCTGCTAATTTGGTGGGCTTAAGTTTAGTTAAGAGTTTTTTTTTATGTTGGAGGTAGGTACAGGAGAAAAAGAGACGGCAGTGGGGAGATTACTAGTTGAAGGGGTTGGTTGGACGGGAGGGGTGTTGTGTTGTTTAGCTAGTGATAGTATGGTTTGTGTGAAGTGTATGTTGAATAAGGTAGCAATATTTTCGGAGGAGTGAGGGATGTTAGGAGGAACGGTACTGACTTTACCTGGGTGGAGGATGGAGTTTATGGAGGACCAGAATTGTTTGGGGCTGTGTTGGCAGGAGTCTAGGGCAGACTGGTAGTATTGGAATTTGTCCTGTTTTATTAGCTTTTTGACTCTATTGAGTAGTTCTAGGAATTTCTGTCTAGTTGAGTGGGTTTTGGTTTTATGCCAGTGCTCCCAGGCTTTATCCCTGTTTATCATTTCTGACTTAGTGGTTTTCTGTAGCCAAAGGGAGGGTTGTGCTTTGGTTCTGGAAAGTCTTATGGGGTCACGGTAATTAAGGATGCTCAGGAAGGTAGTATTAAAAAATTCAACTGCGTCATCAAGACTGAGGTACTTTAGAGGATGCCAGTTACATTCTTTGAGGGATGAGATGAATGTGAGTGGGTTAAAGTTTTGTTTTTTACTTATTTGACGGTAGATGACAGGTTTAGCTTGGTATAGGTATTTTATGAGTAGGAATGTTGGGGAGTGATCACTGAGGCTATCTGATAAGCAGCCTGTTATATATGACGGGGGCTCTTACTGACTAGTATCCAATCCAGGGTAGTGTGCTTGCTGGAGTTTTTATTTATCCTGGTTGGCGACTGGACTAATTGGGTGAAGCCATGAAGGTTTACATGATGGGTTGGATGGTTGCCAGAACAGGATTGCCAGTCAATATTGAAATCACCTAAAATTATAGTTTATTGGGGGAGATGGTGGGTAGACCAGCTAAGGAGGTTTTCTAGTGGAGGGATGTTTTGGCCAAGTTGTGTTTGTGTGTTCTAAGCAGTTTGGTTATAAAAGATAGATATAATATTTTGACTTGAAACATTAACCTGCGGGGAATTCTGAACAAAGACTACTGTACTTACCTCTTTATTCCTGGACTCAAGGGATGCTAAATCATTTTTACATTGACTGTAAAGGAATGAAATTATAGGCTGTTTTCCAGACTCAGTAAGCTCAAACTCTGATAGACTGCCTATGTGCCACTTCTACCTACTTAATGTTTATAGAGAATAACTGGTAGTTAATCTACATCTGTCTCCTGAATATGTTAGGAAGAAGATTTAAATGCTGTGAGGGTTACTCTTTTGGCAACAATTTATTTTATTTATTATTCCCTGTACAATAGTAAATATGTTTCTGTATTTTCTTTTTTTTTCATTTCCATTAACTGATTTTCTATTGAGTAAAGTATTGTATCATGCAACTGGAAATATGGTGACTGGTATTGTATTTATTAGTTTATAAGTGTAACCTCAAAAGACTGGTTTGACTGTTGGCATTCAGCATTTTGAAAAGAGGTTGTTTGGCTATGATCTACCATAATTTAACACATATTGGTTGTCTCATTATAAAAATGTTCTGTAACTGAGACCTTGGAGCCAGGTTGGGTTGGTGGCAACATACACTAAATAAGCAGGATGTGGGTCCTTCTTTTGGAGAGGTGTCATGTCCCCTTCCTGGGGAATCATCATATGTTTATATTTAGAACAGTTTTGACTATGTTTCAGTTGTGCTTGAAAGGACTGCATTGGAGGACACTTGGCACAGACTTATGGAGCCTATAATTAGAGCTCTATTCTACAGCTCTGCACTATAAAGCTTATTTGTGAGTATCACAGCCCCTGGCCATAACCCAAAGTAGTACTGTGAAATGCATTTGCCCTAAGGTGTTAAGTCCAATGACCCCTAGTATACTTATTTGTTAGACATTGGTGTGGATTGTGAGACTGTAGTCCTTCACTATCACATATAAATTGATGCCACTGGTGCAGATGTAAGGTCTGTTCCTCTGCACCCAACTTTAACCAATCAACAATAGATTATATATTTTTCTCTCTCAGGATATTAAATTTGCACAGCCTTCTTTCATGTAGCACCCATCCCTAATCATCCAGAAGTTTTCATTCCCTATATAGATCTTTCAAAAGTATCCACTGTGGCTGACACTTTTTGATATAGACTGTATTAGGTAGAACTTCCTTTTTCTTACGGTGCTCTCTGATCTACCTACTTGGAAAATAGTGTGACTGGAAGCAGAAGAAGACAATATACCTATTTAGTCTACTATTTTAATTGTCTAAACATTCTAACTCCACACCAGTCTTACTTCTCCTCACACTTTTTCACCTGTCTTATGCTTACCTGAATGCCTCTGTGGATAATAGCCCATGAGTTTTAAATGATGTTGGCTCTATTAACTTTACCATCCCCTTCTATTCCTTATTTTAACAACTGAGCAGAGGCCTTGTATCACTGTCTGGTATAATGTCATAAAGCTTCTATATGCAGCAAAATAGCAAGTCTCTGCAATGATCTGTTTATTACTGATAGCACTACATTGCTGGCTAATACTTCACACGGATCTAAATCAAAGAACATTATAAACAAACTAGAGAACACCATAGGCTTGAATGTGTGGTACGTATGTCAGCATTCTGTAAATACTTGCATTCCATTCGCAGCTGATTCTCTGCCTTACCCCGGCTTAGTGTCAGTGAAGTTGTTAGCTTCATCCAGAACCTTAAAAAAGGATAAAGGGTGTATCAGAGGAGAAATAAGTAAATTAATGAATAAGCTAGTAAGTAAGATACTGAGAGATGAATATGCCACTTTATAAAATGTGAGTCTGGGTTCAGTGTTATGCACTGCTGACTGTTAACAAATCCCATAAGTAGATGGGATCTCTAGTGTCATCTCTAACAGGAAGGTATGTTTAATGAGTGTTACACACAGATCAAAGACTGTTAAACTGAGAAAAGCAATGCTGATGCATGCATTTGCTGTATGTCTTCATTATGGTGAGCAATCTGTAAGCGTTACAAATGCAGTACATGTGTAGTATTGCTTTCTAATTCCAGTTATTTTTCTCCTTGCAGTATGATAGACATACTTCACTTACTGGTAACTAGTAAAATGGAGTCATTGAAATACACCATGAAAATGAAAAAAATAAGTGAAAATGAAAAAAATAAGTGCAATAAACAGCTGAAATGTCTGGCACATACAAAAGAAAACAGACACTTTATAAAAAGTTGTAAGCTTTAAAAGTGTTGTAAAATAGTGTTCAAGTCTTATACACAGCACAGAGAACTACCAAACCGTTATGCTTAAAGATAATTGTCTCAACGAAGCATTTTTATCCTACAGTATAACAAATCAAAAGGTATCAATCAAGTGGTAAAATATAATGCATCAAGATAATTGTGCCTCAATATAAAAAAAGACCTTGTAACAACACAAATTCAAGAACATGTGGTTGTACTAGTTTTATATTGTGCTTGTAAAATACTTCTGAACAAAAAAAAAACAGCAGGTATAATTTTCCTTCATTTAGGACAAACAAAACACTCATCTTCCTACTGTGGACACATAAATAAAAGAACCAGTTGTTGAAGCGTCAGTTAACAGTTTCTGGTTTGCACTGATAGCTTTGACACCACAGGAAGTATGTGGGGGAGGTTCTGTCAGTCCTTCTGGGACCACAGATTAACAATTCTAACAGAAGTCCCCAATTAAAGTTACTTTTTTGTCTGAATGTTTATAACTGCTGTGAAAACAAACTTTGAGAAAGATGCATTTGAGGATTTTTCATGGAAAAATGTAAGCATACCTATTACAGAATGTGTAGAAGACGCCTGTGACTCTCACTACTGCAACTAAATGTCAATGAGATGGGATAACATCATCACTTTATGTCTAGTGTGTCTAATATAGAGAGGGCTTGAAACAGATTCTGAGAAAGGGACATAAAAGAAATAAAACAAGATCTTGTTAATATTTATTTATTTGACATTTGTTCACCGGGAATGTCCGACTGAGCAAAAGACCTTTTTCAGAGGAGGCACGGGGAGAAAATCTCCAAAAAAGCACAATTAGGTTACAACAACAGAGTTCATAACAGTATACTTTACATCAAATGAGATAGCATAGATAAACAAATGAATAAAAAAATAACTTTTGTTACAGAAAAGAAAGAAATTAAGGAGAGGAGACAAATGAATGGAAACCAAAGGATGCATAAGATGTCAACGTACAGAAAAATACTGTACATGAAGCAATACTCTGTTTACAGATAAGAAAACAAAGTATTTACAAGTTACTATTTTAATTGATGAAAAATAGAAGTAACAGAAAAGATTCGTTGTTAAACGTGGAGATGGAAGGAGAGTTGGTGTAGAAGTTGGGTGATAAAGAAGAAGAGTACAGCGGTAAGAGTAAGGAACATAGATTAAAAGAAAGGAAAGAGGGGAACTAAAGTAGAGTGAGTAAGGAAAGGAGTGCAAAGAGGGTCAGAGAGTGAAGGAGAGAGGGTCAGTGGTGGGGAGTAAAGATTAAGGTGGGTTTTTACAGTGACATTTTCAGTTGTTGAGTAGATCTTCTTTTAGGGTTTTTTTGAATCCATGTGCATGTGGTATTTTTCTGATGGTTAAGGGAAGTTTATTCCAGGATAGGGCAGGAGAGGAGCTATAAAGATTTTGGCCTATGGATTGTTTTGGCTTATATATTTCCAAGTGTTGAAGATAAGAGCGTCTAAGTGTTTTAGGCAGAGTATATGGAGAGATGAGAGAGGATACCAGTGCAATAGGAGGTTTGTTAAGAATAAAATGAATGATTTGAAGTTGGGAGAGTAAGAGTTGGTGGGGGAATTCTAACCAGTTTAATGCTTTGAGTGAGTGAAAGTGGTGTGAGTTAGGGGTCTGGTTTGTTGCAAACCTGGCTATATTGTTGTATGTGGTTTCAAGTTTAGTAAGCAGGGAGGGTTGTAGGTTAGTTACGATTTGAGAACAGTAGAGAAGGATGGGGAGAATATAAGTATAAGAAAGACAGTCTAGAATCTGTTGTAAGGAATTTTTTATTTCGGTATAGTAAGCCAAGGTTTTGATGTATTTTCTTTATGCAGTGGTGCACATGCAGGTCAAATCTCAGTTGATCATCAATGATACCTCACGTAGTTTGGTGTGAGTTTCGACATTTAATAACTGCGTTGTTAAGAGAAGTGATGGATTTAAAATGTATGAGGGTTTTAGGGAGGAATAAAAGGAGCTTGGCAGATGCCATCATGGCCATTTTGTAGAAAATGTATAAGAAGCACTTACAGTGATTTTGTTGCATTAAAATAGCTAAGAAGGCAAAGGTACAATGAAAAAAAACATCTTCTGAGTTCCAAGGCGAAGTATTACTTTAGAGATAAATGGATTGTACAAGAAATATATACTCAAGTTATTTCCCCATATGGGATATATGCAGCTCAGAATGTCAGTCTGCAGCTTTTATTTTTATTCCTGTGCATATATATATACATGTGTGTGTGTGTGTGTGTGTGTGTGTCTGTCTGAGGAGCAGTCTCTAGAGGAGACAAAATGCATGTGCTGTTCATGAATGCAGAACTACCATGTTAACAGCAGTATCTGCTGTGGCAATTGGAACAGTGATAACAGGGTAGGAGGAAACAATATAAAAAGACAGAGAGCACCAGTCTGAGCTTTAAGGGGACAGAATGACATTTGCATTGGGTATTTATATATTAAACAGCAATCCAAATAAAGCAGTAAAGCAGTGGGAGTGGAACTTGTCTTGGGAAGGACAGAAGAATAAGTGACTTGCACTAGACTATTTGAACTTGCTAAACTTAAGGAGTCATGGCTTATCCATGTTAAAAATGAAGAAGAAAAAGTCTGCAAGGAAATTATATTTGTTAGTATGGCTGTCTATTGTAGAACTTAATTATATCTACACATTTTTCATACTTTACTTACAATAATATCACAAGACTTAACTTGGTTCAGAAATCTGTTACTAGTGCTCAGAAACATTTCTCTGAACAATTTAGATAACAGTGCCAATGCCATGCAATGCAATGACAACATATGTGCACAGAAGAATGCACTATTAATCACCATTTTCTTAAATATGTACCTTTCTTTCACTTGCATCCTAGTTTATTTACGATAAAACTTCCTGATGCTTATCACCTCAGTCATACGGCACAGAAAGAAATAACGTAATACCGTGTGGTTCTTAATATGCTTACTCTGCTGTAACAGTGGACTATGTCTGCTAGGAAAACAAAAACAAAAAAAAAAACATGATCAGATGTGCTGGTCCACTGCCAAAAGAATAAAAAATACAGAAGTGATGCAACATCTGTTATTAGGCCATCAGAGGTTTTACAATAAAACCATCTTGGACTTTCATACTATATGGCTGAACCCTTTATTTGGAGCTAATAAAACCTTAATGCTTAATGAAATTCAAGGAACAGCTTCCTAACCTGCATATTTGGTAAACCATAATTCCATTGAGATTTGTCAGTAATTTGTGATTTCAAGCAAATATGATCCATCTAAGTATCCTGCCTCAAAAAATGTCTTTGAAGGGAATCTGATTGATCAGAATAGGAATAAAAAATACTAGTGCACCAAGAAAGAAGCATTGGCCTGGTAAATTGAGGCCGAGCTAGTATGTTGAAGACCATGAGAATGCAGCACAGTGTCAGAGAAGAAGTGCAAATGGAATGACATGAGGTGTAACTATGACAAAGGAATGGGGACCGAATAGGCAGAGTGAGCTAGAAGGAGCCTTATGCTGATGAAACAGGATACAGATGCTAGAACTCAATGTGGCCAACCCTCTTTGCTTTATCCACAAGTCATTACATTTCAGATGTCATCCCAGAGTCACTGTATACTAGAACTATAGTCAGCTTTTCCGGCTATATGGGAAATCATCACCGCATATAACAACCCACAGTCAGTGAGAAGCCCACCGAGGTACCTGCCCTCAACAGTTACTGACTAACCCATAGAAATTTTAGCATGTAGGTTTCTACACTCTTCTGTCCTTATTTAAATCACTGGAGTCTTTGGGCACAGGACAAGATTGCAACCGTAGTGGCATCTCTGTATTTATTAGGACCATATCACCTCAATAAAGATTCCTAGAGACCCACAAATGGAGCTCATTGAGATCCAAAACACACTTAGCAGGACCAACTATCAGTTTATAGCCTGTTACAAGACACCCTCCATGTCTCCTTAAAAATCATGTAAGGGTCTTAAATGTACTTTACGAACTTCCTATAAACAAGAACTATTTAGGGAGACTTACTACTCTTTAATAAACTGGAGTACTATACCACTAATGTAGGATATGTCATAAACCTGTTAGAGTTAGTAAACCAAAACTCCCATGAGATTAACAAGCCCACTAGAGAGCATAATATTACTGACCTGGTCCTTATGGATAGAGTTTCTTCATGCATGATTATCTTGGAATCTCATTTCCTGTTAATCAAATTATAAACTAGTGACTTTTACATTCCAGATCTCTAAACCCACTGACACAACTATCTCAGAATTCAATACATTCAACTGTACTAATCTCATCGAATTCTAAAATTTACTTATAGCTGCACCACCCTAGACTTTCAGTCATTTCCATATTAGGTAGCTTCACAAAGGAGATTTATGCCTAATTAGATAAATGCATAGAACTGGATGTCCAAATTAGATCTAAATATAACAGAAAATTTAAAAAACAAACCTCCCTGGTAGTCCAGCAACATAAACAACTTTACAGTAAAAGAAGAGAAACACGTCATAAAGTAAACAGTAGATCAAAAGACCCTCATATTAAGAATCACATCAGAAAACTGGCTAAAAACAAAAACAAAAAAAATACCACTCGGTCTACAAAAACATCTCATGGACTTAGCTTAGCATTTGCAACTAAGGACAATTACAAATCCTTCTTTAGCTACGTTAGGAAACTTATAACACCCAAAGAGTGCTCTGAACCTATTCACAATGGGACCTCCTACTCTGATCCAGTACATTGGCAATATACTAGCAAACAAATACAGTGCAAATTTCAGCCATATGCACTGGATTATCCCTGGATTCCCCTCCCCCCCATCATTAATAAAGAAATGTACTGAAGGTACACTTCAAGAATAAAAATACTTCGTCAATGGAACCTGACAATGTACATTATGTTTGTTAAACAGCACCAAACAAGCACTCACAGAGGCACTCCTTAAACCACTTAACCACGCATATTATGTGGGTAAAATAGAGAGGGCATTTAAGGACAGGATGTATGAACATTTCTATGATGTCAAAAATAAAAAAGAGGCCAGTGTTTTGTATAAACATTCTATTCAATATGGATCCTTTAGTGGATATAAATTTGGCATTATAGATACAGTTAGAAACTATACAGGGGGTGGTGATTTAAGGAATATGTTGCTTAATAAAGAACTGAAATGGCAACTTAGGTTGAAATCCAACATACCCCCTGGATTGAATGAATACATCTCTGTAAAACCGGTCTTAGCACAGAAGGCATCTTTGGTGTGAATTTTGGCAGGGCACATAGAGGTTTATTATCACAGTCATTTTATTATCACAGTCATTATGTTTAATGTGTATTTAATATCTACAACATTTTAGGAAAAGTTTTTTATTTGGTATGAATATGATTTATTATTCATACATTCATATATATAAACAATTTTTCAAAATAAAGGTACATTGTATGTTTTACTTGACAGTTTTTTTAGGATGAAATGAAGTGATATTTTGATACTGTTTCTTTAAAATTTTAATTAAAGTTAATTGTGTTTTATATAAAAGATTAGTAACACATGGAAGGAGCATCTGAGGAAGTCTTGTGGCTAAGACGAAAGCGCTCATGGTGATTGCTTCTGTGATTTTTACATTAAAGTGGATTATTCATTTTATGACTTTGGTACCTGGACATTTTATTTTGTTTTTTGTCAAACTATGCTATTAAAACCTTCATCAGGCTAAACCCACAGTGGCTTGGCTTTGTCAAGTGTAGATCCTGCCTAATGAATCCAATAAATATCTTTGAATGGGTACTGTAGGCTGTTGATAGCATTCAGGTTATTCACACAGCATACCTTGACCTGGCCAAAGTGTTAGACATCATCCCCTATGGTAGCAGAATTAGTAAGGTTAATGTATTACACTTAGATCCCTATGTAGTAAGATGGACAGCAAATTGGCGAGAAAGACAGAACCTACATAGTGTGGGTTGTAGGTACTTCAGAGAGTATGAAAATGACCATCGTTCAGAGGTATAGCTAGGGTGAGGTGAAGGGGGCAGCCACCCTGATTGCAAAACGTTAGGGGGCATGATCGGCAGACTTAAGTCCATTTTCAGTGCATTAGTGGCACTCAGAAATGAATACTGGCATTGCATTTGTAGTCAGAGCTGAAACACTACAACTCCCCATGTCTTCAGTACATTACTGTCACTCATGATATTGCATTTGTGCCTTGTAGACAGAACTGAAGTCTTGTAGCACTTCGTGTGGAGCAGAAACTGTAGTAGCTGCTTGTCACAAACATAGTAAGCAGTTTGCTATGCTTAAGAAGAGAGAAGAGTTATTTTTTTTCTCCTCAATTTAAAGTTGAGGAGGGGTGCCAGATTGGAGAATGACCATGGGCACAAGCATAGCTACTTATACCTCTGTCTGTGGTGCCTCACAGGTCTCAGTGCTGGGATCTATTTTGACATTTTTTCTAATCTCCAGACTATGAATCAAGACTTATGGCTAAGAGGTTTGCAAATAACTTGGTGCCATTATTAGGTGCCTCTCTGAGGCTCCAGCCCTTCAGCAAGAATATAAACTTGTAAACACTTGGTTTACTAAAAATGGCATAAAATGAAATGCTAAAAAGTGTAATATTGTCACATTTGGAAGATAACTCCTACCCCAGTTTACAACAGAAACAATAATCCACTTCAAAGTTTGAATGTTGTTAAAGACCTTGGAACCTACGTTGATAATTCCTACCATGAATATTTTCATCATCATGAAACAAGAGCAGTCAGAAGGTCCTTCTTCTCAGTGCAGCCACTTGACAAAGAATATGATCTATTTCTAAAAAGGTTACTGTCCACTTATATTCAGCACCAATTAGACCAGTTACTGAATACACTGCCCCCATGGGACAACATATGAAACAACTATAAAGATTCCAGAGGTTCCTACAAGGATTACTGGCTTAAAACCCCTAAGCTACCAGAAAAGACTGAAAGCACTGTCCCTTTATTCAGTATCTTACAGACTTCTGAGGGGATATCTAGGCCTTCCCTTCCATGGCATTAGGGACCCAGTAGTCATAGGATTCGTTTTTTTTTTTTTCACAAATCAAATACTCCCGAAATGCCAGAAACAGCGATCTAAATTCTGATCAACAAATAAATTAAACACAGTGCAGAAATAGGTTCATTATGCAATGTCTTTCCCACCTTTGGAATAGACTCCCAATGGCACCCAGGAACTGGATTATCGGAAGGGTATTCAAAAATTCATCCCTGATTTAACTGGTGTAGCCCTCCTCAAAAAGGAGGGACTGGCAAAACATAAGATTCAGTTACCTTGCATTTCCTATGATCTTATGACCATGTATGCATCAGTTTCTGTTCAAAGCACTAGGGTCATGTGACATTCAGGAAAATCATGACAACAAACTAAGACTGCTTCCAGTAAACACACTATCAGTTGCATCAGCTAAAGTTCTCATCCTTAGCGGATGTAATGGTGTGTACCTGGTAATACCTGAAGACATCTGCCTATGCTATGTTATCTGGTTTAGTATCTCCCTTCTCTCTTTCTCTTGTCGGGTTTCTGTGAATCAGGTCTAAAGTGAGAACGTCAGTTATTAGCATGCTGTCTCTTACCTCCTTGATAAGTTTTATAGGAGTGAGGCAGTTTGATTTATGTGTAAAACAAAACACTGGAAAACAGCTATGAGAATCCAAAAGTTAGTATAGATGCTGTAAAACCTGGTCGTTGACCATTCAAAAACCACCAGGCTATAATTTAAACCACCAGAATTTATTTCTTGAAGCGCTTTTCCTCTGCTTCGTAAGCAGACTTCTTCAGAATACATTTACAATCCAACCTACTGCATTTAAAACCTTAATTGGTCATCAGCTATATGACTAATTGTTAATTAAAAACCTTAAAGGCAAAAGACTAAATACAAAGTTCCTCATAGTCAATAAATTTGACGTTACTTCATATGATATACACAGAAAGCTGTCGTACTATTTTTCAAATGTTTAAATACATAAACTACGTGTGTACGTCTGATGAAAATCTAATAGGTTGCATGTTATGTCAGTAAATTAAAATACATACTAATAAACCTAAAATATAGTAAAACCTATAAACTTTAAAGTAAAAAGTTAAACCTTATAAGAAAAATGCTTATAAGAATACAAATACAATTAAACAGGTCCTGAATGTAATAAAATAAAATATGTGTGACAATCGTTCAAATAGTTATTTAAACAAAAATATGCACCCATTTCATAATTCGTTTTCAGGGTGCTATATAAAAATAAATGCATATATCCAAATACAATACATTTTGTAACAAGTGTGAATACATGAATACAAATAAGTATCCACCCATACCACATATACCCCTAGCAAAAATTGATAATAAATGCACTAATACCTACATCTACCTTTTAAGACTTATAATACTCAAAAGACAAGATATGGAACATGCTTCGTTAAGACCTGGGAAATGATAAGCCTCCAACCTTATCTGCCAGTGTAGTTCAAGTGCCAACAAGTTTAATGACGCTGGGCCACCTCTGTTGTCCACAACTAGCTGGTCTATAGCTATGAATTTAAACTTATGGGTGGGGAATTCGACGACGTGTTTAGCAAGGGCATTAGTTAATTTATGTTTCTTAATAGCGTACTGGTGTTCGTAAATACGCTCCCTAAACTTACGTTCAGTCTTCCCCACGTAGTATGCCGAACAGTTTTGGCATGACGCTAAATATACCAACATCTTAGAGTTGCAGTTGTTCCTATGTTTCAATTTGTACTCTATGTTGTTGACAGAAAATCTACTAGATTCGATGATGTAGTTACAAAAATTACAGGCGTGACATTTAAACATTCCCGGGGATCTTGTACTAGGAGGTTTCATCTCAAACCAGGACTTAAGGTTCTTGTCTTTCCTATAAGTTACCTTTGGACACAAACCCAATTTAGAGGACACCCCTGGGTCCGCCCTAAACAATTGCCAGTTCTTCCTGACTATGTCCCACAAAATGTCACTGTCCATTGCAAAGGTGGTAATGAATCTAGGTAAATCCACCTCAAAGGTCCTATCCACAATTCCTAGACTCAAATTACTGACAGAGGATGTCAACGAGGTGGGGACAACTCTATCCTTGATTTATATTTAGACAAACACTGGGTAATACTTTTCACATTTGATGGGAACTGCACAACAGTCTGGTGATAGAGTAAAATATTGGTTTTACATTAATAAAATGGAAAGGTCTGTCTTAACTTTTCCAGCTAGTCATGTGTTAGGTGAATAACTCAAGTGATTTGTATCTGCATTTGAAAAATAAACAGGTAACCTACAGATTATAAATATGTTTCAGACAAAAGTGGTGATACTAAACTAATAAAGGCTTATTTTTTAGACATACAATTCTGTTGATTAAGCTATTTTTTTTAGTCTTCTGTTTCGTATTCCTATAATGGAAACTGAACTGACAAATTGTGATTTTGTTTTAGACTTTCTTCAGCCTAGTCCAACAATACAGTTTTGCCACCATAATATGACACAGCCCATACATAATCATTTTTCTGTATTTAGTTAGAGTGATGTTGCTTCTTAGAATGTTTCTAAGCAGTGCCACTGTTTCTGTGCACTATTATTTTTTAATGGAAATGTCAGTCTTCCTCAAACCAAAGTAAACAAATGGCAGGTTTTTATGTATTCAAAGCTATAGTTCCAGAAGCCCCACTCTTGCTGAAATGTTAATGCTGCCTGCAATTTATAGTAAGGCAGACACAGCTCTGTGGCATACAGAATAAAGCCCTGTGACTCAAGTTCAGTTCTTGCTCATAGTCATGCAGACAGCCATATTAGCCATCAAGAGGTAGGATTAGGTCTGAATATAAAAACCCTGATGGTTGCATGAACAATGGCCTTCAGGATATGCTCTCATCCTATGCGTTACAAATTGGCTGACTGATCATGGAGGGCTTATGGTCAGCAGGCAGTGAGGGGACAGAAAGCATACAACAAAAGAGAGATTGTAAAGCAGTCTAAAGCTACTTGCAATATTTAAGGACATTCTTAATTTTCTGCATTTACACAGATAAAAGTAACAATTCACTGGCCAGTGTGGTTATATAATATTGCAGCAAAATTCATCACTGTTCTTTATAAAGTTTTCCATCAACTAATTCTTTGGAAAAGAAAGCACTTTAGCAACCCCAGCAGCACACAATCTCAGGATCTGTGGATGACAACTTTGTGTGGTGACTAACAGTAAAAATTACAAAAAGGGTACTGTTCAACCTACGCAATACAGGTTAAAACAGATTCCTTCTAAAAGAAAATAAGAGTTGAACAGAGAAACAAAATGGTAGGATTGTTATGGTCTACAGCAGCCAGATAGTGGAAATGAAGAAATTAAACAGTACTTAACTGTTTCTAGACATTGAATCAGTGTCTGTATCATAAAATATTGCACACTTGTCTGTGATGCTGGAGGATCAGAACTCTGTAGGTTTTCCTACATCAGAAGTTTGTATTCATTTTCCAGTTTTAATACTACAGTGCAACATAAGAGGGGGATACACTCCTGAACGTATCATCCTTCAGGCGAGGCATTAAATTGATTTTCCATCTACATGAGTTGGTGCTTGTTCAGGGGCTCTTATGGAGGAAAGAGTATGAATTCTTTATTGTGGTTTTCATATAGGCATATTTATACTACATGAAAAAGGAAGTATAAAAATAGATATCATAATTAAATAATTTACATTATAGGTTCATAGGATGATACTAGGCTATTGGCCCAGAGGCCCTTATAAGCCTAACCAAGAATTTCGCCCATGTTCCCTCAGAATCAGCACCCGTTTCCCTGTCCAGCAAGGACACAGGTGAGATCCCAGGGGTGTATTTTCTGTTTCCCATCCAGTCGTCCAGGTTCTTCTTAGAGAAGGCTAGACAGGTACTCTGCTTGACATGGAGAGGGAGCCTGTTCCACAGATGGGGGAGTCTTCGAGACACAAATCTATCCCACCAACAAGTTCTATTAATGTCACAGAACAGGTTAAGGCCTTGCATGTGGGTTGCACTAATGGAGTTTGACTTATGGATATGCAGTAACTCCATCAAGGCTGGGTCTGAAATGGCTTTCTATGCCAGACACAGGTCACCTTTGAGCAGTCTGTAAGAGACTGAGTAGAGGAACAGGGCTTTTAGCCTATCTGTATAGGATAGGTGGTTGAGACCCTGAATTTTCCTGGTCAGGAACCTCTGTGATCTCTCCAGCTGCTGTGCTTGGCAAGGGGGCACTGCACCTGATAATGGGTCTGATAAGGGAGGAGTACAGGGATGTTATGACCTCCTTGTTCCTGGATGAAATACCCTTATCAGGTGGGCCATGTAGAAAGCCTTCCGTACAATGGAGGCAACATGCTGGTCAAAAGTCATATTGCTATCAACCTGGGTGCCCAAGTCCCTCACGACTGATTGCGTGCTTAATACATTATTAATATGATAATTAGTGGGGATGCCATTTTCCCCAAAAGGGATAAGGATGCATTTCTTGGCATTCAGTTTGAGGCCATGCTTCTGGCACCAGTCATTAGTTTGGGTAAGGCCCTCTTGGAGGATGTTCCCATCACTAGGGGAATTTAAGACGGTGCCCATCTTGTAGTCATCTGCAAACTTGGTCAGCCATACACCACTGGTTTTGGCTTGTACCTCAGAAAAGTACATCAGAAACAGTAGAGGCCCCAAGACTGATCCTTGGGGTACTACGCTCATTACGGGTCTACTACTAGAGGTGGCCTCCCCTATTTTGACTGAGTGGGTTCTTTCAGGGAACCAGTTAGCTACCCATCTGGTAACATACAGGTTGATGCTTACCTGGGAGAGTTTATCTATTATGCCCGAGTGGGGAGTAGTGTCGAAGGCTTTGGCTAGCTCAAGGTAGGTGGTGTGCACCATCCTCCCCTTGTCCATAGCTTTGGTGACTGTTTCGAAGAAGTCAACCAAGTTAAACAGGCATGATCTCCCTTTGACAAAACCAAACTGCCTGGGGTCAAATGTTTGGAGGTTGCCAATGTTCTTGTTTATAAGGTCCATAATAATGCATTCCATGGCCTTGTCGATCAGGCTAGTTAGACTGATGGGCCTATAACTGCCTGGGTCAGTGAACGCTCCAGCTTTGTGTAGAGGGATGACAGTGGCTGTCCAGGTCTATATTAGATCACCAAATACTTAAAAAAGTGAACAGTGATTAATCGACCCAATGTAAGTGAAAGCTTACAATGTCGAACTGTCAGAACAGTGATTTTTTTCCAAGGGAAAAAAATCTCCCTTCCAACAAAAAAAAAAATAAAAAACAAAACACTTTAAACATTAAATTAAGTGGGGGGCTTCACCCCCACCCCCCTACTTAAATATACCAACTCCAAGACCACACTACTGTGCCAAAAATGGCAAAGTAACGAAGCAGCCAAGCGAATTCTTTCCCAGGGAAAGAATTTGCTTAAAAGCCGCTTCAATATTTTGCCATTTCAGTTTTTTAAGTTCGACCAAGATGCATCCGAATCTTCTAATTGGAACCTGGTTGTCCTCCATTTAGCTGGAATGAAGCTGGTGCTCAGGCTTTGGTTGAATAGTGTGCCTAATGGACCTGAGAGCTCATGCCTAAGTCCATGTAGGATACAGTCAGGGATGTTATCAGGTCCCATGGAGACTGTATTTTTTGCCTTTGAGAGGGCATTAAAGACCTGTTCCCTGGTGATGAGGGGAGGGGCAGATGCAAATAGCTTAGTTCAGTTCATAGACTAGTACTAGGCTAACTGCTCTTGAGGGTCATTTTAAGCCTAGCCAATTACCTCATGTGAGAATCAAACCCTACACCTTCTGTCTATAAGGTAAACACCTTAATCATTATGCCAAACTGGTCTAAGCCTGCTAATCCTCCGGTCTTGTTACCAAAATCAAAATGTTACTTTTCTTTTTTTTTCCATAATAAATCTTTATTGTTATATACTTTTCATACAAAATTATAAAATACAAACTACTAACTAACACTGTAACAATCACACCAAACAATATACAATATTTACAAGAATGCTTCCATATAAGACATTAGAAATATAAGAAAAACACAGGAATAATTAGTAAGTTTCCAATATTGAACAGTTTGATTAGACATTTCTCTCCAAATATAGCAATGATTATTACTATCTTCAGTTCAAAAGTTTTATGCTAATATAATATTAAATATCTGTTCCCAAATTTTCGGATTATTGATACCCTTACTATGTGAATTTAAAAGTAGTTTATGCGCTAGTATATGTTTTGTTGCCAACACTTTGAAGTTTTGCCATAATGTTTTAGTTGGGTCTAGCCAGTATGAAGCTATATAAAGCTTCATTAGTAAGTAAATATTAATATGAACTATACTCTGTGATCTGGTAAGTTCCTTTGGGGGAATATGCAAAATCATAAATTTCCAAGACAGTGTTGTACTTTGGTAGCCCACTTTCTGAAGTTGAATTTTAAGGGAATTCCACAGTTTGTATACACACTTACAGCTCCAGAACATATAAAGAAGATCAGCCGGTTGCGTTTTGCAGTATGGACATGTTGCAGAGTTTTTAGAATTAAATTTATACAGGGCAAGGCATGTATAATATGCATTATTCCAAATCATCAGCTGTGTATATAACAGTTTTTGAAGAGAAGTTGATTTAATAGTCAATTCAATTGCCTTTAACATATTACTTTTATCTGTCAATAATATTTTCTCTTCCCAATAATTTGATAACAAAACTTTACCTTGAAATTTAAGTTCTTTAATTAATTTATTCGTAGCTGTTATACATTTAATATCCTGTTGGAGAGCTTGCCACACCTCAGAGCATTTATTTATAGTCTCTTTATCCAGTTTAAAGTTTTGTAGGTAACTTATAGTAAATTCTCTAATTTGTCTA
This sequence comes from Protopterus annectens, assembly GCF_019279795.1. Classification (NCBI taxonomy): domain Eukaryota; kingdom Metazoa; phylum Chordata; order Ceratodontiformes; family Protopteridae; genus Protopterus; species Protopterus annectens. The sequence goes on from NC_056743.1 coordinate 871,731,296, forward strand.
AGAATAATCAGGTAATTTTTAGGTAAATTGAATTCTTGTCTTATTTGGTTGGGCGATCGATCCAGATGTTTATATATATCGATCATACCAGGAACATATATCGATCATAGTTAAATTCACAATTAATGGAAACTTATTTAGATCAATTAATTGGTTGTTCAGCTTTACATTTGGGTTCCTGTGAAAGGGCTGAAAGACCATCATATGCTGAAGTAAATCCAATGATTGAAATAGACTCTGTAAAGATAATATTTCAGTTTTAATGTGTTCCACAATCCCATATACCTTCAGAATATCTTTACCTAGAAAGGGCATTGCTTTAGGATTAATGTTCAACTTTAAAATATATTGATAGTCCAGGGTTAGCCAAGTTGGTGTCCACTTAGTACTAGTTCATGATTGGCCATTCTTAAAATCTTATTAGAATTCACAATCAGATAATACGTTTCAAAATTAGGCAACTCCAGACCTCCTTTACTTTTTGGGGTCATTAATTTGTCATAAGATACCCTAGTTTTCTTTGGCTCCCAAATAAATGTAGCCAAATCTTTATGAATTTTTTTAAAAAATGTTCTTGAAAGAGATAAATGGGCTGACCTAAAATATACAGTAACCGTGGCAATACATTCATTTTTATAATAGAAACTTTTGCTAAAAATGTTACTTTTCTAACATCTGTTTTAGATACCACTGTTTATTATATAAAAATTCAGGTCTATATTACATTGTCGAAAAAATCTCTTCAGCGAACGCCTGTTCACTGACCACTAAACAGTGAAATCCAACTTCCTCAAATAGCCGTTTCAGTGAATTTTTTTCCTAGGGTAAAAAATTATTTGGCCAACCAAAAACCAGACAAACTTTCAAACCCTTCAAAGTGGGGGGGCTTTGCCCCTCACACCCTCCAATGTGGGGGGGCTGTGAAAGAATTCTCTGAAATGGCCATTCATGGGAGTTAGATTTCGCTGTTTTGTGATCGGCGAACAGGCGTTCACTGAAGAGGTTTTTCAACAATGTAATATAGACCCAAAAATTCAATAATTCTCTAATTCCAAAGAAAAAGAAACATATGTTATCATAATTTAGCCAATTTCTTTTCCATCTCTAATAACTTCCCTTTAGACAATCCCTTATTTAATCATATCAAAAGTAACATACTTAACAACATTATTGCTTAAATATTTCAGCCATGGTGTCCCACTCATTAAACATATGCATAGTAGTTTCATCTGTTATACATCTATGTTTAATACACTATTTTCCTTCTATTTGTATTTCATTTGAGCTTTTATTGGTAGTTTATTTAAAGACAAACTCCATAGAAAACCAGACAATTTATACATAAACTTAAATCTGTTTTGTGTTCTATATAGTCTCTGCATTTGACTTTCCTCTAATCCTTTCCAATAATCTACAAAAAAAGTCCATACATCTGCTGTGTCATTCTTCCTTGTTTTGTTTCTAGTGAATCAGTATTAATATTCAATAATGAAATATTCATTTCCATTACATCCACTTCATTTTCTATTGACCGTTTTCTTTTTCACTTTCTAATTGCACAGAATATTTATTCACAATTCTTTTAGTCAACCAGCATCTCTTCTTGCTAAAAAAATATTCAAAGTATACTATAAACACAATGAAACCAAATTAACTTTTGGATTTAGCATTCCCAGTTCTTCTTCTTTTTATCAAAATAGGCCTTGCACCTCATTAACAGAGTACGAATGTGATCTCAGGACAAAAAATATAATGTCAGTCAACTTTATTTTCTAGTAACACATACATCTCTTTTATATAGTTTAATATATCTATAATAATCTCATTTATACTTTTTTCCTCAATGAAACTTCAAACAGATTCTATAATTGTGCTACATTTTTTAGTTTTTCAACTACAAAATTCCACCGTTGTGCATATTTCAAAGTTCTTTTAAATTTAATTTACAATATAGATATTTCTGCCTTATTAAAATAAAAACAACATATTCTGAGCTTTTCCTATAACCCTTTACTTTTTTGGTTATAATCCAACAAATTTCCATCAAATAATCAAAACTATGTTATACCGTATTAAACAAAAACAAAAAGAAAACAGACACAACAGAATGTCAATGCATTCTGTGTCATCTACATATTTTAATCTTACAAATTTCACTCACTTTTTTTAAAATAATTTTCTTAAATCGATAAATTTAGTCTTCCTCACCAAAACCAAATCATCTGCAAATAATATAGCTGCAAGAAGTTTTACTTCTCTGCTATTTTCTATCTTCCTTCATCTAAACCTCTTCTACCACTTCCAACACCTGCATTCATAGTTAAGTAAAAAAAATGTTGCGCAAGGGCATCCCTCTTCTCATATCAATTCTCTCCCACAATCAACCAGCAATGAATTTGTCTTTGTTCACAGGGATAGCCTGACTAGGCAAAGCCCATATTAGTGAAGGCCCAAGAAAAAAGCTCCAGCAGATACATTTAAGATTCTTCTGACAAAACAAAGATAGTTCTTAAGACACATAGATACAAACGGGTGCTTTTGTTTTGTAATGACAATATACAAATATAAAACAAGTATTTCTTCTCTGGTAACATCATACATGATATTAAATTCCATGTATAAAACATTTAGCATGCAATATAAGTGACAAGCAAATATCAGATATGACTTACAAGATATGGGTAAAGAGGATTACAGTGCAGATGATAGGAATACATAAAACTGAGATAGGGAGTGTGAAACATTAGTTGGTAGGTAGATATTAGTTAAAGCTAGAAAATTGAGACAGGCAATATAAAGCTGATGAGTCAAGAAAAGTGGCTTTCACTATGGTTGCATGAAACTGAATGCATAGACGATTGGAATTCCTAAACCGCATTTGCCAAAAAAAAAAAAAGAAAACACTTAGATGTGTTTTTGCCAACTCCCCTGCATTCTAGAACTTATATGTACCAACTCCACAGTCACACAGGCTTGAAGGAGTAAATTCTCTGGAAAGGACACCACAGGCAGTACAACTCACTGACAGTGACTTCCTATAGAGGAAATCCATCAGTGGGTAGAAGCACAGGCAACTGAAGCTCGAGAGTTCAATCTTCGTTCACCAGTAGGATGATGAGGAGAGTTGAGGTAAGAATACCAGGGTACGTATTGATATGCAACCTAGTTAGAAGAGAGTGGTGCAGATAGATAAATTGGGAAGGTCAGAAAAAAACTGAAATGTAAAGTGAGGATTAAGAAAGAAAGGTAATTGAGGAAGAGTGGCAGAAAGTTAAAAATTAACATTTACTACTGTATTTGAATATAAATACACTGCTATCAATTAACATATAATTTTCTCCTGTTCAATATTGTTTTAGTATAACCCACAACTGAGCATGATTTACATTATCAAATGTGTTCCTTATATCACGTGATTACTCTTCTTTCATTTTACTCTCTTTAGTAATAGTATCCACTACCTCCTTTACCACCCATAATATTGCTTTTGCCCCTTTACCTTTAGTGCCATATGTAATTCCCCTATCAAAGAAATCAATACCTTAAAAAATCTTCCATACATAAAATTTTCATTAAAATCCTATAGTCAAAATTACACAAGACTATGACTGTCAATCTTGACTTCCTTCTTCCATATAAACTTCAAAACTGTCTACACTGTCCTCTCATCTCTTACTTCCTTTTTAAACCATTCATTTAATACATACACAAAGCATACTTTCTAGATGGCTTCTAGATCCTTATGAAGTGCCCATCTATAACTAATACTGCCTTTTCATCAACCTGTGTAGATATAATTTTGAATTCCTCTATTTCTTTTTTTGCAAAATTGCTTGCTGTTCTTCAGTTAATTTCACATCCAGCAACCACAAAAGGAATAAAAAAATATGTACAAACAACAAGGCTATGGACCCACAGAAAATATTTATTAAACACTTCTCTAGCACTTCAGTATAAAGCCTTCAAGGAGTAAAACATAGAAAAAAACACAAGCATTTAAAAAGCCAATACAAATAATGAAACAATAAATCAATTGCATTCAAAAAATACTAACTGCATCTTAAAGTGCCAACTGTAAATTAAAAAAACATACATTATAGAATACATTTCCAATTACATTCAACATTCATAACTTTACTATACTCACTTTCCTTATACAAAAATGCATCTTTCAATAAATCTTCTTCCCCAAATTTTATAAACACCTGTTCTAAAATAGTACCCTGCAATAAAAGAGCATTACTTTCACAATGTTGTTTAAAATGTACTCAATTGCACTTTCGATTTTTTGCAACCTATATTTAAGAGCTCTTTTACTCTCCCCAATATAAAATAAATTACATTGACATCTGAAGGCATAAATAATGCCTTCAGTATTGCAAGTAAATGTTTTGGTGGCAAAAAAGGGAAGACTTAATTCTATCAAAAGATTGAAATACATTCTTACAGTTACACTTGCCACATGGAAATATACCTATCATAGAAATATTTGAAAAGTAATCTATATGTAAAGTAGGAAAAATAAAATAGCTATGTCCTAATATGTCTCCTATTCTATACTCCTCTTATAGGATATCAAGGGGCTTATTATTAATTAAATGACACAATTTCACATTTTTTGCCAAAAAAGACCAATAATATTTAAGTAGGTTAATCATTACATCTCAAAAAACATTATAGATAGGAACAAAGTAAATATCTTTCTTAGATTTATAATCTACCATATTATCATGGTCCATATTAACAACTTCATAAGAGGTAAAAGATACAGTCTCATGTTCATTACCGTCTATAACTTTACTATAAGCCTCAGTCACTATCTTGTTATTATAACCTGTCTTAACCAACATGACCTTAGTTCTTTTAGCTTCATTTAAAAAATCTTATTATTCATTACAAAGTCGCCAAAGATATAAAAATTTGGGTCTATATTAGAAGACCGAATGTTTAGGAGATCGAACACCTCAATATTAAGCTTTTAATATCAAAAGTAAAAAATGGCAAACAAGTGATTTAATGCAGGGAAAGATTTCCCTTGGCCATTTGCCGGAGTTTGCTATTTCCCTACTGTTGAGCGATCTTGGAGTTGGCATATTTAGTTAGGGTGTGTGTGGGGGGCACAGACCCCCACATTAGGGGGTGTGGGGTGCAAAGCCCCCAACTTAATTTAGATGTAAAGTAATGTTTTTTGTGTTGTGGCTGAGGTACGTGTTTCCCTGGGACATTCGACATTGTGTGGTTCGATATTAGAAGATCAATGCTTAGGTGTTCGATCACCTAAACAGTCGGTCTTCTAATATAGACCCAAAAATTCCCCATATCTTAACAAAGAAATTAAATATATGGGATGGCAACTATTTCCATGTAAATACTGCCTGCCTTCATTAGATTTTCTATGTATATATACTTGTTTTAATTTTACCGTTATACATATCTGTCAAATGATTATCCAAAAAAGAAACTTGTTGACCTTTTTGTATGCCATCAAACTTTAAAACAATCTATTATTTTGTAATTTATTGACATAAACATCTACATCCTCATTACCACCCTTAAAATAAATATTAAATCATTTATCTAAAATAATCAAAAACATGTTTATTCATAAATTTATATCCATATAAATATTCTATTCCAAATAAACCCATAACTAAATTTGTATACATGGGTGCAAAAGAAGCACCCATGGAAGTAGCTTGAATTTGATAGTATATTTCATTATTAAAAATACAGTTATTAGTAAGACAAAATATACTAGCTCAATTATATAATTAGACTATCACCTAAACAATAATTTGTTGATAATAAAACAATAAAATGTTGATGAGGTGGTAATTGAATACAATGATTTGAAAATATTTAATTACACCAGTTTGAACATCCTGGAAGAACATTTTTCTTTATTTAAAAAAGGTATGAAATACATACCAACAGTAAAATTTAATTTGGCTGACACCATAGCTGAGGTTAAGTTATACTGTCGTAGGCTTAACCTGGCCCTTACTATGCAAAAGAATGCAGAGCCGTTACCTTTAAATGAATTAAGGAGAAAAAGTACTTTTGTACCCATGACAGATACGAATGTTTCAAATTTTGAAGACCTTACTTGTTTAGACATATATAGATATAACAAGAGAAGTAAGACTTCTATTATTAATGATAACCTTTCCGTACAGGAGAGGAAGTGTTTGAACGAGTTAGTCTGTGATAAAGATATACGGGTTATGAAACCTGATAAAGGGGCAGGGATAGTCCTGTATAACACTACGGATTATGTTAATAAGGTACAGAGGATATTAATTGAGACAGATAATTATGAAATTGTGTCCCTAAATGAAATTAATATCGGATATCGTAAGATTGATTTAGCTTTGGAAGAGTACCTTATTGACAATAGGATTACTGTGGAGACTTATAATTTTTTAAAGGTGGAATTTCCTGTGCTCGCCACAATAGTAGGCATACCTAAAATCCATAAGGATATACTTGATCCCCCATTTCACCCAATCATATCGGGCAATAAATCCAAGACCTTTAACATAGGAGTAGCCATAGACAGATGGGCTAAGCATATATATGGGAACATACCGCACCTTTAAAGGATTCATGGATGTTTTTGTCTAATCTTACTACAGACAAATGGAAAAATAATTTGCTATATATAACTATTGATGTTGTGGATTTGTTTTCTTGCATCCCTAAAATGCAAGGTCTTGAAGATTTTAGTGAGAGCTTAAGAAGGTATTCTAACCATAGTTGGGATCGTATTCATCTGATAACCGATATGATGGGATTAGTATTGGACAATAATTATATTTATTTTGAAGGGGAATATTTTAAACAGATAAGAGGTGTAGCCATGGGGGCTTCTTGTACCCCTATTTTTGCTAATTTAGTTATGTTGGAATGGGAGTACCAGTATCTATTTAATAGTGCTTATTTTCAGCACATTGTATATTACACAAGGTTCCTGGATGATATGTTTTTGTTATGGGATGGACCTGTTGAACTTTTTAATGATTTTATGGTCCAATTAAATCAGTCCAGTAGTTTTTTGAAATTTACGCATAAAGTTAGTATGGATGGTATTGCTTATTTGGACACGTTTATAAGACATACAGACACTGGTTTTCAGTCAGAGATATTTAGAAAAGAAACATTCTCAAATGGGTATTTGGATTTTTCTAGTAATCACCCCAAACATATATTAAGAAACATATTTAAAGGGCAATGTATTCAGGCAGCTAGAATGTCCTCTAATTATGAAGTAATGATAAAAGAGATACATTTTATTAAAAATATGTTTATTAATAGAAATTTTCCATTACCATTACTGAACGACATTGCTTCTTATGTTATAAGAGAATGGGGTAAAAAGTACCCCCCGATATTGGGAACTGTATATAATTATAATAATGTTATTCAGCCCTTTAAAGCAGGGTGGCTTGAGTCCAACAAAGTATGTGTATTAATGTATTCTCCACATGTTAATGAAATTAAAAACATCTTGTTTAGATATTGGGACATTTTAACTGTTGATGAGGAAGTAAAAAATGAAGTTGGTAATGGACCATGTTGTGTATATAAGGTGGGATTAAATATAAAAAGATTGTTGGAGAGCATTAAAAATAACCAGAACCCTATGAAGCAGGATGTTTCCACTAAAAAATGTGGTTCCTGTAGACAATGTTTTGCTATAAACAAAAATAGGGGATGTAAATTGGATGACATCAACAGGACCTATATTAAGTTTAAGAAAGGGAACTGTAACAGTACTAATATAATATATCTTGCAAAATGTGCATCCTGTACAGCATTCTATATTGGGAAAACTGAAAGGCAATTAAGGAAGCAGATTTATGAACATCTGTATAGGATTAAGGTCCAAGACACCAATAATGCCTTATATAGACATATTAAAGAGTACGGTGATGCACATGTTTTTAAATTTTCCATAATTGATCAAGTAGTTAGGTCTCCACGTGGAGGTAATTTTAAAGGAAAGTATGTGGCAGATGAAGACCAATGCCACAAAGCACCCAGGTATTAATGATTTTATTTCAATCAAACCCTTATTGCAACTATTATAAGTTGAATGTTTTTATGTGTAATTTCATTTGATGTGAACCATATTTTTATGTACTTCTTAAGATTTGTGATATTAGTGACATATTTAGTATTAGCAGTTTACACCTCTTGTTTTAAGTTCCCCTTAATGAAATATGTGTTGTTTTAGACCATTAGTAATTTACTAGGCAGAGTTGTTTCATAAGTATTTATTTATACATACATTTTTTATATATTTTTTATACATAATTTATACAAATTTTATATCTTCATATATATTTTATGGTAGTGGGTATTATTATCATTATTTACCTTATTCATGTGTTTTTAGCTGTGGAGTTTATCAAGCTGATTATGCACTTTAAGATGCGTATCGATTTTATTGTGAATATTGAATTCTATATGTGTTTTCACAAGATATATGCACTGGCACTTTAAATGGATGTCAGCTGTTTGAATTTTGAATGGATTTGGCGCCAAAAAGTTGTTAAATATGTTTCCATTTCTGTTGTACAGTGGTCTGATGAAGTCTGCTATTGCAGATGAAAGCGCTTACCACGTTTCTTAGACATCTTAAGTTGATTTTTATTTAATAAACAGTATTTAATTCCTTGTTCGAGTCCTGTTCACTATCTGACTAGTTAACCTAGCAGAGACGGATTGCTGTCTCAAAGTTTGATTCAGGTGTTGTTTCGAGTCTGTTGTGGAGTGGACCTTTTTGTATGCCATCAAACTTTAAAACAATCTATTATTTTGTAATTTATTGACATAAACATCTACATCATCATTACCACCCTTAAAATAAATATTAAATCATTTATCTAAAATAATCAAAAACATGTTTATTCATAAATTTATATCCATATAAATATTCTATTCAAAATAAACCCATAACTAAATTTGTATACATGGGTGTAAAAGAAGCACCCATGGAAGTACCTTGAATTTGATAATATATGTCATTATTAAAAATACAGTTATTAGTAAGACAAACTATACTAGCTCAATTATATAATTAGACTATCACCTAAACAATAATTTAAAGCTGCTATACCATGTACCTGTTTAATATTAGTATATAAATTCCTAACATCCAAAGGTAACCAATAAATTTCTTCAGTCCAACTTAGCATGTTCAAAAAATTTGAAGTGTCTTCTATATATGAAGATAATTTCATAAGAAATGGACAAAGATAATCGAGTAAAAATAAACTTATATTATGTAAAATACCTTTAGATGCTGCTATGATAGGCCTTTCAGGTGGATCCAATGTTATGTATTTTGAGTAGACAATAAAAAGTCAGTAAGCTACATTTGTGTACATTAAATTTTTTATCAACATCATTTTTACTGAAATACCCAAGCCTACACCCTTTAATATTTCTAAATATTTTTTCAACTGCTAGCTCATATATATTTTTCATAATTTTTACTTATGTATTTTTATCTTTCAAATGTATATAACACATATGTAAGTATTGCTCATGATGCACAATAACAATATTATCTGCCAGTTTAATAATCAAGTGTCTATTATTACTATTTTAGTGCAATCCATTCAGCCTTGGTGCTTTCTCTGCTTCTCTCCTTCAACCATTACCCCTGTTAACTAACATTCTGACCAAATCCACTTTCATTACATTCTTCCTAGCTCTTCCCTTACTTCCACTTCCAAACTCTACTATCACCTTATAGGACATGTTCAAATAAAAAACTACTGCCTAACTGATGACTGTATATAAAGTAGTGCACAACTCAAATTTTGAAAATTGAATATAATTGTACATAACAGTACTGAAACTTTTATTACTCTGCTACATCAAATATCAAACACATAGTATGTCATATTGTACTCAATATGATCCAATGCAACTGTTTTGTTGTATATTTGTATGTTCTAATGTGTGTGTAATTGTATGCAATTTACCTGTGGAGCTTTTCTCCCCAGCATCCATTGAAAATGAGCTCTGTCCCAGTCTGGCTCTCCTGGTAAACAAATGATAAATAAAATAAAATAGTATTATAATAAACATGACATTTTAACCATAAAATCATTAAACATTTCTTCAACTGCAAAATTAAGCATAGCAGAAAAATGTTTAACATTTTCATGAATAGATGGTGGAATAAAACAACTTTAATTTTAATTTGCAAGACATTCAATAAACAATAAGCATTGATATCTATCACTGAAGCACAATAATAAAAATTATCATCTGTATCGCTAGAATCATTAAATTCATCTTTACTCTTAAATGCTTCAAACAATTAGTATTACTTTGACTAAAATAATACATAAGATGCAGCTTAATTTAAACATTTCACATTTTGAAAATATGTAAATGAGGCAAAACTGTAGGAATGAATTTTATGCCTAACTTTAATGCAGATAAACATGCCTTCATTAATGTGAAATAAAATAAATTAATTACCATGGAGTCCAAAGAAAGTACATTAAGAAAAATATTACTGCCATCTTCTTGAAGGCTTTATGCCAAAGTGCTATAGACGTGTTTAATAAATATTTTCTTTGGGTCTATAGCCTCGTCGTTTGTAAATAATTTCACTCCATCCAGAAACAGTTTCAATAATCTTCCACACATACCTATTTAACAGAGTTATTGACCACAATTCTAATATATATTCTTTTGCTTCCCTTATTTTCCCATTAGCATTTAATATTCTCATCATAAATACCTCCCCTCCCCTTATCTTTTTTGCCAACAAAGGACTGACTTCTACTTTTCTTGCATTTCACTATGACATATTTAAATGAGGCCACTGAGTTCCTTGATGTGTGATTAGTTAAGAATGCAGATTTATCAGTCAGTAGTAATCTATAGAGAGAACCCTGTAGGAAAAATGCTGTCCTTCACAGGAAAAGCCTGCATCCCATACACATTTACAAGAATGTGGTGAAGAAGCAGACCAGATCTATATTACATGATCAAAAAGACTGGAGAGCAAATGGCTTAAACATCGAAAATGCCATACCTTGAAGTCACTCTTGTGGGGGCTGTGCCCCCCCACCCAGCTAATTATATATACCAACTCTGAGATTGCACTACAGTGAGGAAAGGGAAAATTTTCCGATCTTCACTGTACCACAGTCTCACAAAAAAACACAATGATGAACAGCATTTCCGATGTTAAAGCTGTTCGCTCTTCAGACTGTTCAATTTTGTGATAGGAACCCGGCAGGCCATGCCTGTATCTAGACTCACCAGGAATCATTTAAGTCAGCTATGTCCATGCTTTTTGTTTTAAGAACAGGAAATCATTTAAGAGAATGTTATGCTACAATAACTGTACTGCTACTTATACACCATTGCAGATGAAAGGCACCTATAGTTGCAGGTCATGCAGCATTTATATGTACATTGAGAATGGCAACGCTTTTTTACCTCCACACATCCACAAGGAAACTTGTTAGTTTTCCTTTATGCTGACTGTTCCGGCAGAGATTTGATATATCTGGCCAAATGTAGAAAGCGTCCAGCATTCTATGTAGAGAATACAAACAGCTCTCTCTGCGAGTGAGTTTGTGAACACATTTATGACATTCGGAGGAATGATGATAAAAATGCCTTAGCAGGACATGCTTTTAAGGAAGGTAATGAACACACATTCACATTCCTAGTATTACCTAGTTAGATCTGACAAGCATTTAGGGAACATTAGGAACAAGGCAGAGGAACTAGAAGTGTGTTGGGTCATTATTTTACAGTCCAATAAGAGCTATGGACTTAATGTCACAACATCGTTAAAACCATGTTTATAATCACGTAACTTGTTTAGATTATTTTTTTTTAAAGAGAACTGCATCCATAGACTAAAAAATGTTTATTTCATCGTGGTTTGGTGCTTCCTACATTTTAACACCACTCTGGGACTATTTACAGGTTTTTAAATATGTTTATACGTAACTTCTGAGTCTGACCACATGTAATTCTAATTGTTTAGTCTGCCTCTAGGTATCCCACAATGCAGTGCTTGTCTGTAAAAAGTTACATCATGCAGGCCTCTTTCTTCCTAAAGCTCCTGACACTGCATTTATTTTACATGCATACACTGCTGTTTTTCAGTCAATTAGTTTTAAGTAACATTTCATGCCATTCAATGACTACTTAAAACACAAACAGTGCAAATGCCACAGACCAGACTTTCAAAGTGCTTTTTACTGATACTTCTTTTTAGAATGGCTAAACTGCAGTTTTTTGTGAAGCCTGAACTGTACTAGTTTGACTCATCTCCCATCCTCCCTTCACAGCTAACTTCCCTCTCGCAAAGTGCTAAGGGTAATTTGAGTTGTTACCTGCTATGATTGACAGCTCACAGCAGGATACCTGACTCAGATACTGTTTCCTTGTTCTAGCCTTTACTTTCTGTATGGCTAAGGGGAAGGAACAGGGAGCTGTGACATCATAGCATGGGTGGGTTTTTAGGACGGTCATAATGATGTCAGTTTGGGGAAGGAATTGGCCAGAAAACTACCTGCATTTGGTAGCCTTGATGACATCAGTGAACTGAAGACTTTTCCAGGACGGTATAAAAGTTTTTTGAAAGTGAAACCATCACAGTACAGTAAGTTACTGTTCTAGTGGAGAGAAACAGTCTATTTAAAATATTTTAAATACTGTGTTGTTTATTCACAGCAGGGACAATAAATAGGGAGAAACAGGGCAGAGACGTCAAACATTTAATAATAGAATCCTGTTGTTGTCCTTTAAATGTAATGGTTCGTAAGTTATATGTGTTCCATAATGAAATTATGTAATTTGTTGAAATGACTTTTACTTCTGAATATAGAATGCTACTATCTGTTCTTATTGAATGTCTCTTTAAGACTTTGTTTCAAGTTATGTATCAGTGTTTGAATTGATTTTATTGGTCCATTCAAACTACTTGCAGTTTTAAAAGTGCTACTTTGTTTTTTCTTAATGAATGGTCTGAAGAAGCATCCCATAGAGAAGCCAAAGCACTTACCGATTGTTTTTATGCTGCACATATTTTATTAAAGTTATACAAGTTCCCTAGCTGTGCTATCAGTTTGTTCATTTTTTTGCTGTTACATTTGTGTTATACTACCATATCCTTAATTGTTTTCTTTATTTTTCTCATACACATTCTTTTCTTTTTTAAAATCACTGAATATTCCTGATCTCAGTTGCTATTTTGCAGTCCTTTTTAGTCTGACATATTAATTTTTTTGCCTAAACCTTTATTTCCCTATTTGCAGATAATCTATTTTCTATATCTGAAGGGAACTGGCTATTCTTCCAAGGACTTATGAAAATACCAGTGGCAGAATGGCCTATTCACAATTGCTGCTCAAGTTCTTTTCTGCAACGCTAATTATTCATGTTAAACTTTTAATTTGTTTCTCTATTTTAATAATAGTCTCATTATTTTCTAGAATAACGTTAACACAAAAACTACTTTGCTTCCCCAGTTCTACTTATTTTAGGACATTTGAGTACAAACATAATGTATTTCTCATTTTGATGTACCTGTTTGGTAGGTATGGTTGTTTTTTCCCTTTACTAAATTGCCCCATTGTATTGTTTATCTGAAAGTCTTTATAGCCCATCCTATTTTCCGCTCATTTTCCTTAAATTGCAAGCCATGTCGCCAAGTAATACCAAAGGCATGTCCATTGTAACATATCTTAATTACTTCTTTGTAATACTTGAGCTTGCATACATAGTAATTAATCTCAATTGCCAAATTTCATTTCTCAAATCACAGTATTATATTTTAGTTTTCATAGAATTTTAATAAAACCACAATTCTACAACATTCATCTGGTCCTAAAATATATGCTACATCATTTCCCCATAACACTTGAAATTATTGTCTTTTTGTTTTGAAACAAATGTGGTATATAGAAGACATTATTAATATCACACTTAAATTTATGTGCCATTTATACCCAGCAAGCATTTCAAATGATAGAATCATAGGAGATTACTAGGCTATTGACCCCGAGGTCATTTTAAGCCTAGCCGTTTCAACCCAATGTAATACCATAGACGTACTAGACAATACCCAAGTTTGCATTTAGCGATGACTACCCATGTCCAGGAGGGTTGCAGGCACTATTCTATGTAAGAATTTACAGTGCCCCATCTATTCATCCAGGTTCTTCTTGAACAGTGTCACAGAGGTGCTCATTTCACATGAATTGGTAGCCTGTTCCAAAGATGTGGCAGTTGCTGGGAGATAAATCTGTCCCTCCAGCATGTTCTATTTAAGTCACAGGCCATATTTAAGTCCCTGGAACGGGTAGCCCTAGACCCATTTGATTTACGGATATGCAGTAAGTTCATTAGGTTTGGGTCTTGGGTTGCTCTGTAGGCCAGGCATCAGTCTCTCCTAAGAAGTCTATGTGATATGGAGTATAGTGACAGGGATTTTTAGTTGGTCCTTGTAAGTCACATGCAGGAGGGTCTTGATCTTCTTAATTAGAAACCTCTGTGGTCTCTCTAATTGCTGTAGATGCTTAGTACGGTAAATATCGAATGGGACGTTATACTCAATTATAGGCTGGATAAGTGCAGAGTATGGGGGGGTTATAACTTCTTTTGCTCTCAAGGTGAAGCCTTTACTAATCAAATGAGTTATGTGGAAAGCTTTACATACAACAGTAGACATGTGGTGGTCTAAGTTATGATTGCGGTCAACCTCTGATCACTGATGACTTACCACTTCATGGATACTTTGGATATTGCTATTGATGTGATAGTGTGAATGGACACTGTTTGTGCTGAAGGGAATGATGATGTATTTTTTGCATTCAGTTTGAGACCATGACTAATACACCAGTCGCTGGACTGTGTGAGACCCTCCTGGAGTATACTGACATCATTTGGGGATTCAATGATTGCACCTAGTTTGCATCTGTCTGCAAACTTGATCAGCCACAGCCCTTTAGTTTTGACCTGAACATCTGAGAATTATATACTAAACAGTAGTGGGTCTAGCACTGACTCCTGAGGCACCCCGCTGGTAACAGGTCTGTTGGTGGATGTGGAGTCATCAACTTTGATAGTCTGTGTGTGTGTCCAGTTTGTGAGCCAGTTGGCAACCTATCTTACAATGGAGGGGTTTGCATTCATTTTGCTACATTTATTGGTAATGCCTGAATGGGTGGCCACGGTGGTGCAGCGGTTAGCATTGCTGCCTCACAGAAAGAGGTTCTCCGGTTCGATCCTCAGCTGGGGTGCCTTCTGTGTGGAGTCTGCATGTCCTCCCTGTGGTCGCGTGGGTTTCCTCCTGGTGCTCCGGTTTCCTCCCACATCCCAAAGACATGCTGTAGGTGGATTGGACACTCTAAATTGGTCCTAGGTGTGAGTGCGTACATGTGTGTGCCTTCTGTGGCAGGTTGGGTGCCGGGCTGGCAACTCGACACTGTAAAACTCCACTGCCAATCATGAGCGGACGGTGATCCGCTGTGGTGACCCCTAACCGGGAAAAAGCCGAAAGAAGAAGAAGAAGAAGATTGGTAATGCCTGAATGTGGGATTGTGTCAAAAGCCTTTGCCAAGTTGAGGTATGCTGTTTGCACAGATTTGCCTTTATCAATGGCCTTGCTAACATATGTTCATAGGTGTGTACTAGGCTAATGGCCTGGAGCCTCTTTGTGAAGTACTTTTCTGGCCTCTCCAGCTGTTGCAGGTGTCTTGTAACGTACATGCCAAATGGGGTATTATACTCAATGGCTGGTCTAATGAGGGAAAAGTAGAGAGAGGTGATGACCTCTTTCTTCCTGGATGCAAAACCCTTGGTAATGAGATGTGTCGCACAGAAGGACTTTCTGACTACAGTGGCAATGTGGTGGTCGAAGGAGAGGTTGCTGTCAACCTGTGTCCCCATATCTCTTATAATGCCTTCAGTGTTCAATGGGCTACAATCAATGTGGTAATTAGTGGGAACTAAGTTTTTCCCAAAGGGGGTGACAACACATTTTTTGGCATTAAGCTTAAGGCCATGGCTTTGACACCAGTCATTTGTCTCAGTGAGGCCTTTCTGTAGGATGTCTGCATCACTTGGGGAGTTACTAATGCCTCCCAGCTTGCAGTCGTCTGTGAACTTGGTTAGCCAGAGTCCCTCCATGTTGGCCTGAACTTCTGAGAAGTAGATGCCAAACAGGAGAGGACCCAGGACCGATCCCTGTGGGACTCCACTTGTGACTGGTCAGCAGTCTGACTTGGAGTCTTCTACTTTCACACTGTGGGTTCTGTGAGCCAATTTGCAAACCACCTAATGATACAGGAGTTGATGACTAGTTTGATGAGTTTATCAATAATAACTGAGTGAGGAATGGTATCAAAGGCCTTGGCCAGATCAAGGTAGGCTGTATGAACTGCCTTACCCTCATTCACAGCTCTGGTGACTGCGTCAAAGAAGTCATCCAGGTTGAGCAAGCATGATCTACCTTTCACAAAACCAAATTGCGTGGGATCTAGAGTATGGAGATTCCCTATATCTTTATTAATTAGGTCCATGATGATGTGCTCCATAGCCTTACATATTAGACTCGTTAGGCTAATGGGATGATAATTCCCAGGGTCTGTAGTCACTCCTGCTTTATGAAGAGGGATGACTGTAGCAGTGCGCCATTCGGTAGGGACAAAGCCTGAAGTGAGGCTGTGAGTGAACAGGGCACACGGATGTGGTACCAGTTCACTTTGTAGTTCATGTAGAACACAGCCAGGGATATTGTTGGGTCCCATGGAAGCTGTATTTTTGGCCTTGGACAATGCAGTTTGATATGTGCTGCAATAATGCTGGGTGTCTGGCATTCTTCCTGTATTGTAAATGTTCCTTTGGTGGGGAGCGAGGGGTAAAGTTGGCACTGAATCTGTCGGCCAGTATGTTAGCAATATCTGTTGGCTCAGTATTGGAGGTACTATTGTGCAGTAACTCAGAGCAAATCTGGGTATTGCTGCTGGTTTTAGTGTCTGCTGAAATTCTGCTTTCATAGCTGGCTTTAAAGTTTTTGATGAGGGATCTCAACTTTTTGTTGAGGCTAATAAGGGAGTTTTTCCAGTCTTGGGACTTCACCTTTTTCTGCAACAGTTTCTTCCTTCTGTTGTAGAATTTATTTAATGGCAGGGGACCACCAGATTGGCTTCCTTTTTATGGAGGAGGATGCCTTGGTTCTGTTGGGTATGGCTAGTTCCATGCATTTATGTAAGTGTTCGTACAGTGCATTGGTGTATGAATCAGCAGTCATGCAACTATTTTCCATTGGCATGTGTGCCATGAAGTTAGCCACCTCTGTTTTTTTGGAGCCCGTCAGCTTTGGAGAAGTTTTTTTATGGTGGTTACCATTGCGGGTGGTGTGGGTGAGATCTGGATTTCCATAGTGATTAGTTTGTGGTCGGATCTAACCAGGGAGGAATTCACTATTGGTGTAGAGCAACGGTTGCCCATGTTAGTAATAACCAGGTCAAGGATGTTGCTTTGTCTAGTGGGGGTAAGAATGAGCTGGTCCAGGGCACTGGAATTGATGAATTCCGGGAAGCATTGGGCCAGTGTATTGGTGCATGAGTAGTTTTCCCAGTTGATGGAGGGGTAGTTGAAGTCACCCAGATTGACAGTGTTGGGTTGGACCCTAATAGTTTTCAAGGTGCTTAGGAATGTGGAGTGAGAGTCTTGTGACATGGTTGGGGACCTATAGAGGGCTATAACCTGAATTGCCATCTTACCCAATGTTAGTTGTACCTGAACTATCTCAGATGCATTATGCTGGGCTAACAGTCTAGAGGTGTGCATATCCTTTATGAATATGGAGACACCACTGCCTTTGGAGCTTTGGTCCATGTTCTGGGGCCGAAAGGTGTGGAATGAGTTATAGTCTGGTACTGCTGGGGTGCTTTCTGCTGCTTTAAACCAGGTCTCCATTACAGCACTAATGTTGATGTTCTCCATTTTGAGGAGTGCTTTGAGCAAGTGCATCTTGAGATTTAGACTTCTAGCGCTGAGCACTTTTAAAGAAATCCACCAGATTTAACAGGCAGGATCTGACCTTCATGAAAGCAAATTGGGTAGGATCCAGGGTTTGAAGGTTACCTATATCTTTATTTATGAGGGTCATAATGATACATTCCATAGCCTTACACATGTGGCTGATCAGGCTTATAGGTCTGTAATTCCCTAGGTCTGTTTTGCTAGGCCATCTTTATGGAAGGGAATGACCGTAGCTGTTCTCCATTCCACAGGAACAAAGCCTGTGGTTAGGTTATAATTGAGAAGGGTACTTAGTGGTGATGCTAGTTCATGTTTTATCCTGTTTAGAAGACAGCCTGGGATGTCATCTGGTCTCACAGAGGCTGTGTTCTTTGCCTTGGACAGGGCTTTGAAGATATGCTCTTCAGATAAGTAAGGTGGGGGTAAGTTTGTAGGAGGGTTTGTTGTTAGGAGAGGATAAGGGAGTGAAACTTTCGCCAAACCTATCCACTAGCAGGTTTGCCATCTCTGTGGGGTCAGAGTGTGTGTCATACTGTTGGTCACCACTTCTGCACATGCTTGGGTCCTACCCTTTAGGTTATGTACATAGTTGAAAAAGGCATTATGGTTATCCTTGGCAGTACTTGCTAGGTTTCCTCTCAAAGGAGCTCTTGGAGGATTTGACAAGTTGTTTTATTTGCCTGTTAAGGCTGAGGAGGGTGCTTCTCCATTGTTGGTTTGTTGTCTTTGTTTTCTTGGACAGCAACTTTTTGTGTTTATTGTAGAGTTTGTTGATGCTGGAAGTTTACCATGGCAGCTTGATTTTACGTGGGGGGTCTGGGTTTGATTCTAACTAATACAGCCAAGTTTATATACTTGTGCAAGTAATTATACAGGGCGTTAGTCTAAACTTCGGTGTACTTACCACTTTCAGCATGGGGTAGGGCTTGGAATGCATTTATACCTTCATCTAGAAGGGTATAGTTTGCCTTGGTAAAGTTTTTTAGTCTGATTTCATGCTTTGTGAGTTCTGGTGTTAGTATCAGTTCAAAGGCAACCGATTTGTGGTCAGCTTTGACTAATAAGGGTCCAACAGTTGCAGCAGTGCACCTGTTTGACATGTTGGTGAGGGCCAGCTCTAGAAGGTTTGTTGCTCTTGTCAGGGTATGGACAAATTGCTCCAGGGCATTTGAATTCACAAAGTACTATTCAGATGTGTGTGAATTATATGCAGGCTATTCTTTCCATTTTCCATGACTTTTGCAACATTTTTCAACTTTGGTAGTTCCTTTTAAAATTAAAATCTACAGTAACATTCTCTTTTTTCTTTTCTGTAAAATTTCCTTCCCCGTCTTCTTCAGATTCCTGCTGCACTCCTTTGGATTTATTTACAATATCAATTTCATTATTTACAGAGAGCTATAAAGTTACATTTCTTTCACATTACTCCCTTTGTATGCCTGGTTCTTCCCTGTCCGTTTTCATCTTCAACATTCCCATTCTGATCCTTCTCCACCAACTGGTGACTTTCTACATGAATTTGTTTTTCTTTTTCAGAATAAATATCAAACCAAAAGTGTTCAGCTTGGACTTAGTACACTTTGCAATACGATGTTTTCCTGATATGCCCCTTTTCCTTACACTGTTCATAGCATTTTTATGACAATCATTTACTAAATGATCCAAACCTCTACAAAAGAAATAGACTTTAGGGAGGTTCCAGTAGAACAATCTCCTTTTTACTATTTACAAGTATAATATTTGATCTTTAATATAGGATGATATTGATGCTTAATACCCTCCAGGCCAGATCTCTCTCTCATCAATTACTTGCTTAATTTCATGCATAATACTACTTTTTCAAATAACATTTAATGTGTTTTTTTTATCTCAGTTCAAAACTGTACATTCAGCTTAAAGTCCCTCACAATATAATCTTTCAGCAATTTCATAACTTCAAATGTAACATCCAAAATAAAAAGCCTATATGCCAGTATATATAAATTATGGAACTCATGATTAGCTGCTGTAGGAAAGTTCTGGAAGTACAGTTACTGCAAAATTAAAGACTTTAAATGAACCTCAAAGTAAGCGTGTAAAGTGTGTGTGTGTGTGTGTGCATACATGTACACACACACACATTTATTTATTGCAAGCTGCACCTCTCACTTCCCCCATACTCAGACAACAGTAAGGAAGAGTACAAAGCCCATTAACACTGTTAAAGAGTTTTCAGCAAAATTAATTCTCACTCATTGAACTTAAGGAAACTGCCTATGTACAGCGAAGAGGATAGCATATTTCTTCCATTTGAATTCCAAGCAGCTTTATATAAAATCCCATGATGCATACCTGTCTGATTCTAAGGTTCTTGAGCTTTGATAAGAAGCACTGGGTATTTACTTGCTATAATAATAGTTTGTTTAGTCTAGTTCATCTACTTAATTTGAAAACCACTGCATATCTGCAGATTTTCTGATCTGCTTCATTCCTTTGGCTGCCCTGGCCACTATCATATTGTTACTACATGGCTCTCATGAGCATTCCCTAACCCCTTCTTGACTCTCTGAGGCATCAGGCAATGATGAAAGATACAAGCCCATTTCTGATTGTGAATTTTCATTTTGTAATAGAAATGTCTTATCTTTTTCAAAGATGGCTGCCATTCTGTAAACACTGCTGACCTGCAGCTCTTCAATTAACCTGAGAAAAATCTGTAACCTGAGTCGATACCAAGATGTTTGAACATCAAATTAACGACAAAAAAGATGCATCTACACCTAATTAATCTATAATCAGGAAAAAAAGTGGAAAAAAGTATTTATCCATCAGGATTCCAAGTGATTAGCTAGCTCTGAAGAGAGAAATAAACAAAGGACTGTGTGCATTCTTCACTTTACCTTTCTGCTTGGGGAAAGAAAAATGTCACAAGAAGGAAAAACATTGGAAACAACTACTTCTAAAACAAAGCTTTCAGAATTACAGTCACCAGTAAAGGATGTGAGTGCAAAAAAACAAAGAATTACTAGACAACAGGAACAGCAGAAGCCAGAGACTAGATCTAAAACTGATCAGCCACTGAATATGGAAGATATCAAACATGCTTTGTTACCTATACAAGAACCTTTAAAGGACTTGACTTCTCAAATACAAACTTTTGGAGATTTATGTAATCAGTTGCTTCAGAGAATGGACAAAACAGAGGCTAGAATTTCTGAAACGGAGGACAAAATAGACTTGCTGGAGAAGAAAACAAAGGTATATGATGTGGATATACAAGCCATGCAAAGCAAACTTGTTGATTTAGAAGCGAGGTCTAGGAGAAACAACATTATTATTAGAGGGATCCCTGAAAACATTCAGTATGCCGAGCTAATACCAACTATAACACAAATACTTGAAATTCTGTTAAATGATGCTGATGGGGTGAAACAAATTGTTATCGAAAGGGCACACAGAGCGCTGAGAGAGGTACAAGCTTCTAATATGCCTAGATCTGTATATGCTAAGATATTGAACTTTCAAGATGTTAGTAAAATACTTTTTACTGCAAAAAAGAATGGTGGCTATGTTATGTGGAAAAATAATAAAATATCTCTGGCTCAGGATTTACCATTGCAAGTAAGGCAAGCTAGGCAGTCTTTATCTGCATACTGTAAATTTCTGATTGACAAACAATTAAATTCCAGATGAAATATGCTAATGTGCTTACATTTATGGTCGATGGGATTAAATACTCTGTTTCTACTAAAAACGAGGCAAAGAGAGTGTTTCTGAATGTTTTTAAAGGTTTACCTGCATCAGAGGGCTGAAAGAAACTTCCGTTGGGACAGGCATGCTCCTGAGGTCAGATCCAGTATGTACTATACTTCGAGGCTTAGGTAATCCTTTGTTCCCTGCTTAAGTTGTTTAGGCCTCTGTAAAAGCAATAAAACTGTTTGTTTGCGATAATCTGAGGGTCTGCTGGCTGTTTTCCAAACTTTTATGACCTCTATGAACTATTTTCGTCGAGTGGTAAGCAGGAAATGCCTTGAATGCAGCTGAGAGTGTGCATTTTGATGTAACACTTCCTGTGGTCCAGCAGTTAAAGCGGTCCCCCGTCGCGAGTATTATTGATGGTTTTCTGGCTTGAGAAGTTGAAGAGAACTGACATAATGTGTTAATGTTTTCTTTTACAAGTGAATAACATTAGAATATGTACTTGAAGCACATAATAACATATGTTTTTCCTGTTTTTTTTTTCTTATTCTTATAGTTTTGAACCAAATCGTATTTTTACACTATATGCAGTGGGTGCAAGGTTTAGCACTATTTACATGAATATAAATAGGCAAATAGTGGTTATTGGGTGGTGTTAATCAGATAACTAATGTTAGTGTAGTTGGGAACTAAAGCATGTAACTGCAAAACTCTGATAATTAGTAGTTGCGGGCACTGTGTATGGTACAGAATTATAATGTAGGATGCATTTACATTTTTTTTTTCTCTCTCTCTCAATAAAAGTGGTTTATATATAATGATTGAAACAAAAGAGGTATTTGGGGTAGGAATAAGTAGCTAGTTAATGTATTAAGATTTTCCTTTAAATGGTAATAATACCTTACAAAGTAGATTTGCTTAATTAATAGTTGGAACAAAAGCGGTAGAGCAATAGCAGTGTTTGTTAGGGAATGTGTAGTTTAGACTTTGTCATAGCTAAGCTAGAATATATAGGTTGTAAGTTTAGGAAATGTTTTAAGTTTTATTACATGAAGCTTTTAAATATGTTTGTGTTCTTAACCTTGTTCATGTTTTCTCTCATACAAGACCTATATAAGTCCTGGTCCAGGGGTAAAGTGGGTAAGCACTGGTTTGGGACGGGATGTAGGAAATGCTTCTAGATTATGTATAGTATGCAGTTAGCACATATCTATTTAACAATTTCCCTCCTATACTATTATTGGATACTTAGACCTGTGAATGTGGGAGTTAGACTCATGGAACGTTAAAGGGCTCCAGAACTTGAAGAAGAGGAAGCTGTTGCTACACATATTGCTACAGGACAAAGCACTGTTTGTATTTTTGCAAGAAACACACTTGATGAATGATCAGTGGGATGATATTAGGAAAAACAATTGGATCAGAGCAGTAGTGGCATCAGAAGGTATGACAAACAATGCTGGAGTGGATATAATTATTAAAACTCAATACAAAGACAAGATTTTAGACTCTAAAGTGGATCAAAATGGGCAATGGTTTTATGTTATTTTATCGGATAATGCATTTGATAAACCTCTTTTACTTTTAAATATATATGCACCCTGTAATGACCAACAAAGTTTCATAACATCATTATATCCAATCTTAACACAATATGATGGTTATTATTTTGTTGTGGGTGGGGACTGGAATACTTATCAAAATCCAAAGTTGGATAGGTCTTGTCCACAAAGAGCATTTAATAAGCAGGCCGGGATAGCATTAAATGATTTTAAGGAAGATTTTCAATTATATGACCCCTTTCATTATTCACATAATATTAATAATGCAAATAAGTATACCTTTTATTCACCATGCCACAAAATGTGGTCTAGAATAGATTTTTTCTTGACATCCAAAGCATTAATGAATTTGGAACCAGTAGTGGTTATACATACTCGTTATCTATCAGATCACTCAAAAATTTCGTTAAGTTTTTTGAAAGATGTAAAAGATACAAGAATGCATAGAGGTTACAATTGGTCACTTAATCCAAATCTTTTAAATAAAAAGGATATAATAGATGGAATTGTAAAATATCTGAAAGACTTACTAGATAGGATGAAGCTTCAGAAACATACTCCTGATATTGAATGGGCAACAGTTAAATCTCAAATTAGAGGATTTCTTTTGCAAAAAGCCTCATATTATAAGAAAATGCAAAACAATGATATTCAAAAACTAGAAACAAAAGTGAAGCTACTTGATAAAGAACTGATTCAGAACTTTAATGCTCAAACAGAGAAGGAAATGTTGAAATGTCAAAGGGATCTCTTCTTGCTGCATAATAGTAGATTAACACTTCAGGAGCATAGGTGTTTAGTGAAATATGCCAATAGTGTTCAAATACCGTCAAAAGCATTGGCAAGGATTATAAATCAGTCAAAAACAACTGTACATATTTCTGAAATACAATGTAATGACACAGTGTATTCTAAAACTGAGGATATTATTGATATTTTTGAAAAAATCTACACCAAGGTATATGAGGGTCAAATTGATAGGTCTATATATAAACAAAATAAAGGATTTTTGCAAGCAATTAACTTTCCAAAATTAGAAGAGAGGCTGCAAAGTGATCTGATTAAACCTATATCTGAAGAAGAAATAGTATATGCAATTCAACATATGAAAGCACATAAGTCACCAGGTCCTGATGATCTGACAGTCGAATTTTATAAAGAGTTTGCCGATAGTTTTGGTAAAGTATTGTCTTATGTATTTAACTATATAATCAGAAATAAAATTAGTGATCCTCACCTTAATGCGTTAAAAACAATCTTTATACATAAAGCTAATTCAGATCCCCAAAACCCGGACAATTACAGGCCAATAGCATTAATAAATGTGGATATGAAAATTCTAACTTCTATTATAGCATGTAGGTTAAAAAAGATTATGATACATCTAATTTCTAAGGAACAGGCTGGATTTATGGCAACTAGGCAAACTAGTGATAACACACTTACACTGCATAATATGATGATGTATGCTAAACAAAACAACTCTAATATTTATGCCCTTATAATAGATGCTCAGAAAGCATTTGATAGAGTGGATACAAACTTTTTGTTTGATGTATTTCAACATGCCCCAGGAATTTGTTCAGATACTACAAATATTATATAGTAATCCGTATACAACGCTATATATTAATAGGAGTTATTCTAAAAGAATACAGATTAAAAATGGTACACGCCAGGGTTGCCCCTTGTCCCCCTTATTGTTTAACCTTTATCTGGAACCTCTATTTTTTTATATTAAGCAAAATTTGTATCATAATGCACCAATAATTTATAGAAATAAATTATTAATGTCGGCATTTGCTGATGATCTTATTATTTATTGTACAACCCCAATTTCTGACAGTGAAAAGATATTAAATGCTATAAATGAATTTTCAGAAGTCTCTAATTACAAAATTAATTTGGAGAAAACTAGTATTTTCCCGTTAAGAACCCATAAACCTTTTTCATTAATGTCCCTGGTGGGGAAGCTAACATGTAAAGAAAATATCAAATATTTGGGTATTAGCTTCTCTACGGATAATAAGGATTTTTATAGTAATAATATTAAACGAGTATGGGAACAAATAGTTGCTGATTGTGGCAGATGGAGGAATTTAAGACTGCCGGTATTGGCAAAAGTATCAATAGTGAAAATGAATATATTACCACGAATATTGTATATCTTTAGGTCTGCTCAAGTATCAATTTCAAAGACAGTTTTTAAACAAATTCATAAAGATTTAGCTAAATTTATTTGGGAGCTAAAGAAAACTAGAATATCGTATGAGAAATTAATGACCCCAAAGAGTAGAGGAGGACTTGAGTTACCGAATTTTGAAGTATACTATCTAATTGTGAATGCCAATAGGATTTTAAGAATTGCTAATTACGATGTAACTAGTACAAAATGGATACCAACTTGGGTGGTTTTGAATTACAGGCATATTTTAGATCGGAATATAAATCCTAAAGCAATACCCTTTTTGGGTAAAAATTGTTTGATAAAGTATGGGATTATGGACCATATAAAAACATATGTGTTATCTTTGCAAAACGTATTCCAATCAGTAGATTTGTTGCAATATATGATGGTTTTTCAACCTTTCCATAGGAATCCCAATTTTAAACTAAATAATCAGTTGATTGATCTTAGTAAATTCCCATTAATAGTTAATTTGACTCTGATTGATGTTTTTAAGAAATTTAATTTATCGGCTTCACAAATTAGACAGGAATTGAACCTACCTACGAGTTATATTGTTATAATGAGACAAATCAGAGAACTTGTTCTGAGTCATTTTGAAAACTTTAAACCTGTAGCTGGGATTGTGGATAAATGCTCTGAATTGTGGCAGGCTCTCCAACAGGAGGTCAAATTTATAACAAGAACAAATAAATTAATTAAAGACTTGAAATTCCAGGATAAAATTCTGTTGTCAGGGTATTGGGTAAACAAAATGACAGTAGCAGATAATCAGGTATTAAAAGCAATTAATTTAACAATAAAATCGGTCTCTTTTCAAAAGTTGATGTATATGCAGTTGATGATCTGGAATAATGCATATTATACCCGTCTTAGTTTACATAAATTCAATCCTAGAAATTCTCCAACGTGTCCATATTGCACAAATCAAACAGCTGATCTTCTTCATATGTTCTGGAGCTGCAAGTGTATATATAAACTTTGGAACTCTCTTAGAACACAACTACAAAAGATGGGTTATCAAAGTTCAACGTTATCATGGGAATTTATGATTCTACATATTCCTCCAAGAGAGCTCTCTAGATCACAAACTATAATATGTATAAATATTTTTTTGCTGATGAAGCTGTATATAGCTACAAATTGGTTAGAACCAGATAAGACATCATGGGATAATTTTAAGCTTGTGGCTATAAAGCATATATTAGCACATAAATTACTCCTGAAACAAAGTAACAAAAATATTAATAACCCGAAAATATGGGAAAAGGTTTTTAATATTATATTAGCATAATACTGTTGTGAGGAATACATGAAAGTTTGGATATATACGTGGAGGAAATAGTGTATTGGAACTGTGTATGATACGTATTGATGCAAATTATTTCTATGAATGTTTTGTCTTTTTTTTTCCCTGGTGTTTTCTTTTTTTCATATGGAAGCATTTTGTGTAGATATTGTATATAGTTTTGATAGTAGTAGTAGTGAACTATGCGTGTGATTTGTTATTGTATATGGAAAATATATATCAATAAAAATTTATTATGGAAAAAAAAAAGAAATGTCTTATCTATTACCCTCTCCATGATACTGCACTCCATTTGATCGGTTATAGCTTATCCATCATTTGCAGTAATACTTCATCATCCAGTCAGCCTTATTGCAGCTTAGAGATAATCATAGGCCAGTGATCATATTCTGTAAATGGATTCATGTGTGTCCCCATCTGTTAATCATCTTCCGAGCATTAGCAGAAACATTTCTGCCCTCCATTTTTGTACCCCTCAGACAGAATTCCCCATCCAAGAAAAAGAAGAGCTTGTTCTGGTGAAAACTCCTTTAGTTAATGTGAATACCATATTAAGTCTCTGTTGAAAATAAACCACAAACCTAATTGGACTAACATGGTCAACAAAGCATAAATAAATAAAAAATGCATAAAATAAATAAATCTAGGTGATGTCATAGGAAGAAAGAACAAGTGCAGCGTAATTAACTACACTGGAAGATGAAATGTTCCTTTAATCTGAGAGAATAGGTACCAACAGCAATATAAACAAGAAAGCAAAACTTCCCAAGCAGTTGCACAAAAGACCCAGCTAGTAAAACAGAGAAATGTGTGCACAAAAATATGTATAAATACCACTTTGCTGAGATATGATTAGAGATATGCAAATCCCCACAACAAAAAAGTGCACAATGACAAATAGCCTTTTAATATAACCATTCACCTACAATTTGAAAGAAACTACACACCTGTGGGACTTCAGATTAGATGCACTAATTAGAAAATGTAACATTCATATTTGATGAAATAGCAGCAGTGCACCCATTCAGGCACTTACAGCTTATTTTACACCTTGTTTATAATACCAAGTAGGAGCCATTTCCAGATCCTAATCATTCGTATGCGATTCCCCTTCATCTTTGATGCTGTTACTTACGGTGCGATTGATTGGATCATTTCAATGCCCATCATTTTACAGGCAGTTATAGCAGACAAGCAGTCTTGCTCCTTTCTTTCGCTTTATAATTTCATCTTTCATGCTTTCCATGCTACCCTCTTACCTCCTTCCGTCTCAGTTTTCATTTCACCTAGACAGGATAGTATTCTCATTAGCTTACTGTTCTTCCTTTAAAGGTTAATTCCACTGGACACAAATGTGCTGTATCAGGAACGACCCAGGAGCACTAACTCATTAAGTGACTTCTTTGGAGTAATATAGTAGGCAGATGGGAGTGGAAGGAATGAAACCTTGTTCCCTTGACTACAGGAAGCAATTCTTAACAGCTTTGAACCTTATGAGCTCCTGTAGGGTACCTGCCAGACTTTCAAACATATAAATAATTCTCCTCCCCTACTTTGGTTTTTATTATTTTTATGTTGTTTCAGGGATATTTTTCTAGGTATATCTATGAACAACTTTCTTTGATGCTTCCCTACTCAGGTTTTATGTTTGTGTTTTATTCTCTAGAAAGATATTAGTGACATATTCTTAGGACATATGCATTTTAATTAGCAGTTATTCAGACTTATCACTGCATGCTATAGTTGTTCTCATTGTTTAGAAACTCATTTTCTAAGGAGAATTTGCACTATCCATCTGCTACGGCTTATTAAAGGAAAGAGAGTCTGCTCTGGATCATTCCACCTATCCAGTAATCAAATAAACAAGCAATAAACAAATAATCAAACAGAACTATCACAGGAGACTGCCCCTGGCTCAAAAGTGCAGTGAAACAGCAATATATGTAATGGCATCCATAGTGCACTTACTTTTGATGTAAACTGTATACAGAGAATACAACTGTCATTCCTATCATGTTTTGCTAACAATGGCTTCTTTTGTAATGGTGCACCTAGCTGGTACATGAATATACATTATGCACATACATGAATTCATGAATTGTGCATACCAGGGCCTATCAGTCCCTCTGGAATTAGTATTTAACTGCAGCCTCCAAACAGGCTTCATGCCTCATGAATGGAGAAGAGCAACAGTCATCCCTCTGTACAAAGTTGGGCCATCTACAGACCCTGGATACTGCAGACCCATAAGTCTCACTAGTCTTATATGCAAATCGATGGAAAGAATTATCATGGAAATGATTAATAATGATACAGTAAACCTCCAGTCACTGGATCCAACCCAGCTTGGTTTCATCAAGGGCAGGTCATGCCTACTCAACCTGGTGGACTTCTTTGAGAAGGTCACCAAAGCAATGGATGAGGGCAAAATATTTCACACTGCCTACCTTGACCTGGCCAAGGTATTTGACACAATACCCCACTCAGACATCACTGATAAACTCAGGAGGTTAGGTATAAACCCATATGTCACTCACTGAATAGCCAACTGGTTCACAGACAGGACCAAGGAAGTTAAAATCTGGGAATTCACCTGTACAGAAAGGCCAGTCACAAGTGGAATTCCTCAGGATCAGTCCTCGGAACACTTCTTTTTGGCATTTACTTCTCTGAAGTCAAGGCCAATGTCAATGATCTCTGGATGACTAAATTTGCAGATGATTGCAAATTAGGAGCAGTCATTGAATCCCATACTGACAGATGTTCTCCTGGAAGGGCTGACACAGACAAACAACTGGTGTCAGAGCCATGGGCTAAAACTAAATGCCATGAAATACATAATAGCATCCTTTTGGAAGTCATCCTCTGCTGGTAACTATCATATTGACAACATACTCCTTAAAGCTGACCCAGTAGTCAGGGACTTAAGGACACACACAGACAGTAATCTAGCCTTTGACTATCACATGTCTACAGTAGTGAGGAAATCATTCCATGCTGTGCAATTTATAAACAAAAGTACGGCATGTAGGTGCAAGAAAGTCATTGTTTCACTGTATTCAGCATTTGTCTATCATTGAGTACAATGCCCCCTTTGGTATATACCTAACCAGCCACATCAAACAAATGGAATGTTACAGAGGTGCCTCACTAACCTAATACAGGGCTAAGTAAAATCTCCTGTGCAGACTGCCTCAAGGTCCTATCCCTGTATTCTGTCTCCTACAGGCTGTTGAGGGGAGATCTATGCCTGGCATACAGGGCATTGTCAGATCCCACTCTGATGGATGCCTAGCTGCATATCAGCAAAACAAACAGCACCAGAATTACCCGTTCTAAAAACTTAAACCTTACCTATGATATAAATAGGACCTGCTGGAGAGACACGCATGTATCCCAGAGACTACCCCATTTCTGGAACAGGCTTCTCATCCATGTGAAGCAGAGTTCATCCCTAACCTAATTAAAGAGTAACTTGGACAACTGGATAGGTAACAGGAAATTCATCTTCATTTACTTCTCAACTGTACAGGTTTTTGCCTCATATTTTGGTCTGTTTTTCATAAAATTGTGGTTTTCTGGAAAATTGGTTAGAAAATAATTACAGACATTTGAGATTCAGACTTCATACCCTTCAGAAAATTCATGCTAAGGCAAAACCTGGTCTTCTATCAACTTTTTGTAAGAGCAATATTTAAGAATTGTCTATATTTTTGGGCCTTTGTCCCACTTTTATTCATGGCTTTGTCCAGATGTCTTGCTCTAAGAGTTTGAGAGGTATGTTATACTTTGGAAGTCACACAGAAATGCTGCGAATTGCACTCTCCACCCAACAATGCATGGTATCAACAATAACACGTAGTTCCAAAGTAGTGAAACAAGTAATGTATTTATTTATTAATTAAAAAATCCACATAAAGTTAAGTGCTTTTCATCCCACTAAGTAGTGGGACTTCTTCAGACAAAGTTCAGCTCCTGACTGCTGTTTAAATTATCCTGTCGTCATAGTCACAAGGACACAATCATGGATTTGATAGGGCAACCCCCATTAATGCAATTATTTTAAGCTGAAACAATGATTTAAAAAAAAAATTATTTTAAAAATCACTAAAACTACTGTGGTAAAAAAGCATGTATAAATCGGGTCTATATTAGATCACCGAACGCATAAAAAAGCGAACAGTGATTAATCGACCCTATGTAATCAAAAGCTTACAATCTCGAACTGTCAGAGCAGCGATTTTTTTCCTAGGGAAAAAAATTGCTGTTCCAAAACACATACACACAACACAAGCACACCAAACAAACAGCAATCCACACACATACACCTAAAATCTGACACCTAACCCTACACTAAACTATACACACACTACTAACTATCCACTTACCTTAACCCAAACCCTAACCCTAAGGCCCATCAGTATCGCACACATACCTCACCCACTCCCTAACCCTAACTCACCTAACCCACCCTAACCCTTACGTCCACACAATCGCACACGTACCTAACCCGCGCCCTAACCCTAACTCACCTAACCCGCCCTAACATTCACATCCACACAATTGCACACTTACCTGAACCCGACCTGAAACTTTCCACCACAGCACTGAAAATACCGAAGCAACAGAAACAGACAACCAAATTCTTTCCCTAGGAAAAAATTTGGGTTTCTGTTGCTTCGATATTTTAAGCTTTCGCTTACATAGGGTCGATCAATCACCATTCGCTTTTTTAAGTGTTCAGTAATCTAATATAGACTCTATAAATCATGTCTCAGCGTGCATACTTTAAAACTGGCAGGTCTAAATCAAAGTAAAAATAAAAACAGTTTGTCTAGTAGGTCCATGGGATTATTGTAACTATATTAAATGAACAATAATGCTAAGCTGGAAAAAAGTGTTCATAGAGAACAACAAAAAGTCCCCAACCAACACGTGTGTGTGAGACTATATACCTATACATATAAAAATAAAAAATGTAAGTGTTAAAATATACTAGATTGTGTGTGTGTGTGTGTGTGTGTGTGTGTCTGTGTGTGTGTGTGTGTGTGTGTGCGTGTGTGTATATATATATATATATATATATATATATATATATATATGTGTGTGTATAAAATTAATACTGGCACATAATTAAGAGATATATACATGTAGTCATGTAGTTAATAATATTCTATAAATGAATTGTATATACAATATAAAATATGTAAAATATGTACAAGTATATCAAATATAACTAATAAATAAACAATTAGTAATAATTAATAAATAGCGACATAATATTAACATCAAATACAAACTACAAGGTGTCTATCTAGTTAAACTCTTCAGTTTCAGGATAGAATACAAAGTACAAGTTTCGTTAAGACCTGGGAATAAACATGCATTACTACGGAGTTGCCAGTACAATTCTAATGTTTCTAGCCGTACAGAGTCAGGGCCACCTCGACCGTCAAGTTGAACACAATCGATGGCTTTAAATAAAAATGTGTGATGGGGAAACTCTGATACATGTTTGTCTAATGCATTCTCTTATTTTCCTTTCATAATATAGTATAGATGTTTGTATACCCTTTCACGTAACCTCCTGTTGGTCTTCCCGAAATAAAATGCCAAACATTGTTGACACTGTGCTAGGTAGACACTCCTTTTGACTGGCAATTAAATCTATTTTGACCTTGTATGTGTAATTCCTAATACAGAATGTTTCACCAGTAGCCATGTGGGAAAAAAATTACACGTTACATTGAAACATTCCTTTCCTCCATGAGAGTCTTGGTATTTTACTCCCCATAATTTGTTTTAAATTTCTACCCCTCTTCCAAACTATTTTGGGTATGTCTGGCAATTTACTTCTTAACTCATGATCACTGTGTATCAATGGCCAAATTTTGTAAATAATGGATGAAATAAATTCACTATCAGTACTAAAAGGTGTTATGAAAGATAAATTCAATTGACTAGTGTCGTTATGTTGAGTCTGTACTGTAATGTGTAGGACATGACCCAATACTGGTTGGTAAAAACCTGACCTTCTTTTTTCTTGGACTTCCTCGATGAGGTTAATAATAAGCTGTACTGGATAACCTTGATTGGTTAACATGTTTTGTACTGTTTTACATTCTTCTATAAAATCAATTTCCCTTGAAACCATCTGTGTGGCCCGGACCAACTGGCCCTTCACTACAGATCTCTTCTGGTACCAAGGATGGTTGCTATTGTAATGTAGAAAACTGTTGGAATATGTATCCTTTCTATAGATCTTAGCACAAAAAGCTTTACTCCTATAATCTTTCCACAGTTCTACATCAAGTTAAACAATCCTGTCTTTACTATAAGTGTACATAAAGTCCAGGAAACTGGAACTGGAATTGAAAAAGGTAACAAGGTCAATAGCTGCTGTTTCATCTCCTTGAATTAAAATAAAAATGTCATCAAGGAAACGTGTACAAAGTCTGAGCTGATTATTTACCTGTTCATTTTTCCGCACTATTTCCTGCTCCCAGTAAGCCATAACCAGGTTTGTAAAACCACCCCTGCACGGGTAGCCCATGGCCACCTTGACTTTCTGGAGGTAGAGCCTGTTGTTGAATGTCAAAAAATTGTAGGACAAAACAATGTCCAACATCTCTGACACCAAAGTCATTTCAGACTGGGTAGCTCCCCTTTTCTGGAGCAAAAGGTACACCCATTCTATACCTTGTTCATGAGGTATACATGAATACAAGTCCCTCACGTCTACAGTTAAAAAATGTTAACTCTCATCAAAGGTAAGATCGTTGATTTTTTTGGAGGAATGACCAAGAATCCTTGCAAATAGCAGTTTCCTGTAACACATATTTTTGCAGTATTTTGTCTATCACTTTGGCACAGGGGTAGGTGATACTATTCCTCCTGTCAACAAGTGGTCTGATGGGCGGGTCAGTTAATGATTTGTGAATCTTGGGAATGCCGAATAGGATTGGATTCCTGGGTGTTGACATAGTAAGGTAGTTAAATGTTTGCAAATCAATTCTACCTTCTATGAAAAAGTCATTAAATAATAAATGAATTCTCGAATAAGCCTGGTTTAATTAATTCCTAGATGTCTCCTGATACACATTGCTGTCCAATATTTTGAACATCTTAGTTATATATTGTTCTTCAGCCATAACAACCAACCCCCCCCCAGCTTAGCATTATTGTTATTTAATATAGTTACAATAATCCCATGGACCTACTAGACAAACTGTTTTTATTTTTACTTTGATTTAGACCTGCCAGTTTTAAAGTCTGCATGCTGAGACATGATTTATACATGCTTTTTTACCACAGCAGTTTTAGTGGTTTTTAAAATAATTTTTTTTTTTAAATCATTATTTCATCTTACAATAATTGCATTAATAGGGGATGCCCTATCAAATCCATGATTGTGTCCTTGTGACTATGACGACAGGATAATTTAAACAGCAGTCAGGAGCTGAACTTTGTCTGAAGAAGTCCCACTACTTAGTGGGACGAAAAGCGCTTAACTTTATGTGGATTTTTTTAATTAATAAATAAATACATTACTTGTTTTACTACTTTGGAACTACGTTTTATTGTTAATACAATGCATTGTTGGGTGGAGAGTGCAATTTGCAGCATTTCTGTGTGACTTCCAAAGTTTGTGCCGCTCTTTTGAGTTTCAGGTATGTTATACTTATCAAGGGTACCAGAACTTGTCAGATGTTTAGGATGCATGTCTAGGCTTAAAAAGGCCTTTATGCTCATTAGCCTAGGAAACACCTATGAACCTATATAAAACATACTTCACCTCTTACATGTTTGTGTATCTATATTCTATATCTAAATGCTTACTGCCAAAGCATTCTATATACATGTGTGTGTGTGTGTGTGTATGTATATATATATATATATATATATATATATATATATATATATATGTATATGTATATATATATATATATATATATATATATATATATATAAAGGAAAAAAAGACCACAGATATAAGCAGAGGCTAGTACTTAATTACAACTGTCCCATCTGTGTGCTTTCACATAGATGTGAGAGCAAAGGTCAGTGTTTAAGACATCTAATATAGCGTTATGTTTTCATATGTATGCAGCTTTTATCTAGGGATAGCACTACTACCTCTAAACCACCAAACTTGAAACCTACTTAAATGTGAAATATTTAATGCAAACAACATTTTTGTTGATTACAGAATCATGCAATATTTATTAAGGACATTGTTAATGATATTTGTGCTATTGTTACCATATCATACTGTCCTCCCCCTTCATAAGTTTACCTTCTATGGAGGAGTCTATGAAAAAGTATACATCACATGGGATCATTCATTACCAACAGTTCAAAAGATAGATGCTAGAAAACCAGATATTGTGGTCCATGAAAAGAAGACAAGAGTAGCACTGATCATTGAAATTGCCACACCCAGTGACTACAGTGTCTTGTATACAGAGAGACAAAGTCATAAAATATCAGGATCTGCAGGCAGAATCGAGAGCAATGTGGAAGATATCCAGACAGTTCCAATAGTAGCAGGAGCAACGGGTCTTATAAAAAAAGAATTTACAATCGTATTTAAATATGTTACCAGTACATGCAACTCCATACGAACTGCAGAAGGAGACATTACTGGGCACATTGCTGGTGCTGTGAAGAGCAGTATTGGCTGAAGTCAAAGAGTGAAACAATATGAAGTTCATGAACTTTAATCGTTCTTTGACTTAGGTTCATAGGTAGGTACTAGGCTATCGGCCCAAGGCCCTAAGTAAGCCTAGCCAACAAGATTCCCTGGCTTATGCCACCAAAGAAAGTTAATTTCCTGTGCCCCTGTTGAGCAGAGCCACAGAAGTGATCCCCGGGGTGTATTTCCTATTTCCCATCTACTCATCAAGATTTTTCTTGAAGAGTGCTAATGAGGAACTTTGCTTGACATAGATGGGTAGCCTGTTCCTGAGTATAGGACGTCTCTGGGGCAGGAATCTATCCCTCCAGCATATCCTGTTTATTGTGGTGACAAGGTTTAGGTCCCTACAGCGTGTAGCTCAGAGGGATTGGGATTTTTTAGGTGTAGCATGTCCAACAGCTCTGGGTTTAACATAGCTTTATATGTTAGGCAGAGATCTCCTTGGACTATGCAATATGCTACACAGTAAAGCTGGAGTTTTTTGAGACGGTCAGTGTAGGGCATCTGTTTGAGGCCAGTAATCCTCTTTGTGAGGTACTTCTGCGGCCTTTCAAGCTGCTGCAGATGTCTTGTGAGGTACATTCCAAAAGGGGCATTGTACTCTATAATGGGTCTAATGAGTGCCGAGTAGAAGGGAACACTGACGTCTTTTTTCCTGGATGAGAACCCTTTTGTGATGAGGTGTGCCACATAGAAGGATTTCTTGACTACTGTGGTGATGTGATTATCAAAGGAGAGACTACTGTCCACCTGGGTCCCAAGGTCTCTTATCACACATTTGGTGTTAAGCAGACTGCCGTTTATGTGGTAGTTCATGGGTACTGAGTTTTTACCAAAGGGGATGACAATGCACTTTTTGGCATTGAACTTGAGGCCATGCCTCTGACACCAGGCATCTGTCTCAGCGAGGCCCTTCTGTAGGATGTCCACATTATTTGGGGACTCGACTATGGCACCAAGTTTGCAGTCATCTGCAAACTTTGTTAGCCAGAGACCTTCTGTGTTAGCCTGTACTTCAGAGAAGTAGATACCAAACAAGAGAGGTCCCAGGACTGAGCCCTGTGGTACTCCACTTGTCACTGGTTTGAGGTCAGATTTGGAGTCTGCAACTTTTACAGCACGGGTTCTGTCAGTGAGCCAGTTGGCAATCCATCTTGTGACACAGGGATTTATACCTAGTTTAGTGAGGTTAGCTATAATTGCAGAATGGGGGATGGTGTCAAAAGCCTTGGAAACCACTGCAAAAAATTTCTCCAAAGCCAACTTCATGCTTCTTAAGACAGAAGTGGTGAACTTAATGACACCCATGCATATGGACAATACAGTTACAACTGCTGAATCCTACACAAATACATTCTATAAGCACTTACATGAGTGCATGGATCATTTTATCCCAAACAGAACCAAGTGCTTCTTAAGACAGAAGTGGTGAACTTCATGACACCCATGCATATGGACAATACAGTTACAACTGCTGAATCCTACACAAATACATTCTATAAGCACTTACATGAGTGCATGGATCATTTTATCCCAAACAGAACCAAGACGCTATCCTCCAAAAAAAGGAAGCCAGTCTGGTGGTCCCCTGCCATAAACAAACTCTACAACAGAAGGAAGAAACTGTTGCAAAACAGAGTAAAATCCCATGAGTGGAGGAGCTGCCTGGTTAGCCTCAGTAAGAAGCTGAGATCCCTTATAAAATTCTCCAAAGCTAGCTACGAAAACAAAATTGCCACTGATTCTAAGGGCAACCACAAAGCATTCTATAGCTATGTCAAGAATCTCAATGGCAACACCCATATCTGCTCCGAGTTACAGCATAACGGCACGGAAATTACAGAACCAACTGATATTGCCAACATCCTGGCAGACAGGTTCAGTGCTAACTTTACCCCTCTCTCATCCCCTAAAGGGCCCATATCTATACAGGAAGAATGCAGAGTCCCTGTAATCACATATACGCAGGTAAAAGCTGCACTCTCTAAAACCAGAAACACAGCATCCATAGGACCGGACAATATCTCAGGCTGCATTTTACACAAACTTCAGAATGAACTGGCTCCCCACCTAAGCACCATGTTCAATCATAGTCTCACATCAGGCTTTGTGCCCACTGAATGGCGGACAGCAACAGTTATCACACTTCACAAAGGGGGAGCCACCACTGATCCCGGGAACTATAGACCTATTAGCCTGATGAGCCTGGTCTGCAAGGCCATGGAATGTATCATCATGGAACTCATAAACAAAGACATTGGTAACCTCCAAACTCTGGACCCCACCCCGTTCGGGTTTGTGAAAGGCAGATCATGCCTTCTGAACCTAATCAACCTCTTTGAGGCAGTCACCAAAGCCGTAGATGAGGGTAAGGTGGTTCACACAGTCTATCTTGACCTCGCCAAGGCTTTCAACACCATCCCCCATTCTGGAATTATAGCTAAACTCACTAAACTAGGTATAAATCCCTATGTCACAAGATGGGTTGCCAACTGGCTCATTGACAGAACCCACACTGTAAAAGTTGGAGACTGACTTCAAACCAGTGACAAGTGGAGTGCCACAGGGTTCAGTCCTGGGACCTCTCCTGTTTGGTATCTACTTCTCTGAAGTACAAACTAACACAGAAGGTCTCTGGCTAATGAAGTTCGCAGATGACTGCAAACTAGGAGCCATAGTCGAGTCCCCAAATGATGTGGACATTCTAAAGAAGGGCCTCACTGAGACAGATGCCTAGTGTCAGATGCATGGCCTCAAGTTCAATGCCAAAAAGTGCATTGTCATCCACTTTGGTAAAAACTCTGTACTCATGAACTACCACATAAATGGCAGTCTACATAACGCTGAATGTGTGATAAGAGACCTTGGGACCCAGGTGGACAGTAGTCTCTCCTTTGATAATCACATCGCCACAGTAGTCAGAAAATCCTTCTATGTGGCACACCTTATCACAAAAGGGTTCTCATCCAGGAAAAAAGAGGTCATTGTTCCCCTCTACTCAGCACTCATTAGACCCATTATAGAGTGTAATGTCCCTTTTGGAATGTACCTCACAAGACATCTGCAGCAGCTGAAAAGGCCAGAGAAGTACCTCACAAAGAGGATTACTGGCCTCAAACAGATACCCTACACTGACTGTCTCAAAAAACTCCAGCTTTACTCCGTAGCATATCACCTACTCTGAGGTGATCTCTGCCTAACCTATAAAGCTATGTTAATTCCAGAGCTGTTGGACGTGCTACACCTAAAGAAATCCCAATCCCTCCAAGCTACACGCTCTAGGGACTTAAACCTTGTCACCACAATAAACAGGACATGCTGGAGGGATAGAGTCCTGTCCCAGAGACTTCCCATACTCTGGAACAAGCTACCCATCTATGTCAAGCAAAGTTCCTCATTAGCACTCATCAAGAAAAATCTTGATGAGTGGATGGGAAATCGGAAATACACCCCAGGGATCACTTCTGTGGCTCTGCACGACAGGGGCACAGGAAATTAACTTTCTTGGGTGGCATAAGCCAGGGAACCTTGTTGGCTAGGCTTACTTAGGCCATTGGGCTAGTACCTACCTATGAACCTATGAAGACATTTTGGAGCCTTCCACAGGAAAGCAGTATAAATGCCCACCTGAAGTTGGACAGCAAGGGAAGGAACAGGAAATTGTGGCAACTCTGTCACAGCCAATGTTGAGGAGTGATAGGCCAGTGAGTTCCCATATGACAGAGCAACAGATGACACAGGATGAAATTGAAGAGAATGTGCCTCAGGAAGATGCTATATTACTTTCCATAGAATGCCCGCAGAAAATGGAGAACAAAAAATGTGCCCTCGGGTTGGAAGAAAATGAGCTAAGAGAAGAGTTGCTTGATTTAATAGAGCTAGATAGACATATTAAGATCAATAAAAGAAATAGACTGCAGAAGGTTGATAAAGTTTGATAAAACAAATGAACACAGCAATTAGGACTATCCATAGAGATCCATGCAATATAACAGAAGTAAACAGGATACATTATTGTGCAGCTAAATTATTAACAAATAAAATTCTACCACAAGAACACAGGGTAGTAAGGGAAAGGAAAGGAAAAAATTAATACCATCATGGGAGCATTGAATAAAGTATAAAGCAAGTGAGATAAAAAGTATCACTGTTAGGAGTACAGAAGAGGGAACAGATCAACAAAAATACTCAAAGACAGACAAGATAGAAGCAATGTGCAATATTATAATGGATCAGAATTTATCATGTCCTATTGCAAATAATAAACTAAAAATATCAGCACATGCAGAAAAACGTAGAAGATACACGGATAAATATAATGGAAAAGTACAAAATAGATATGCAAAGTTATGATCTCATTAGTTGAAAGTAATTAGTCACGTTTCACTTACTTTTACCGCTTTCCTGTGATACTCCAAGATTCTGTTGGACTTTGATATATTTATATTTTTATTTTTTCATGCACACACACACACACACACACACACACACACACACATATATGTGTATATATATATATATATATATATATATATATATATATATATATATATATATATATATATATATTTCTTATCTTTGCTGCAAATGTGGATATATTGTGGGGTTTGTAACGATGTATTTTTATATTATTCTATTTACATCAATGTATTAATGTACTTTTTATAATGGTGTTTTTATATAGATATTTTATATTTATACTGATGTCAACTAGCATAGTCATTTTAATGTCAAAGCATTTAACAGACTATATGGTTTTTATACACATTTATTCATTTTAGCAGTCTGTATTTTACATCATGGGTCTACACTGCCATCTAGTGCTCCTATATAGTATAGCTTTAGTCAAGCTGATGATTTTAGTTAAATATGGATTTTATAATAATGTGTTTTACACATGAATCATTATATAGATGGTTCATATGGCAGCCACCCAATATTGTATATAATATTTTATTTGATTCAGCTATTTTGTTTAGTTAAAAGCACCTCAGTATTTCATTAATTTGGTAGTTACTCTAGTTTATTGAGCTAGATATTTGATTGCCTGAAGAGCCCTTAATCATAGCTATCAGGATGCATGTAAACAAAATCTTTCTTTGTAACAATCACTAAGCCTGAAGAAGCGTTCACAGTAACGAGAAAAGCGCTTACTACTATATATTTTTATGAGTTTTCCAATAAAGGTCTACTTCGCTTTGGATGGTGTTGCCTCTGGATTTATTTTGGAATTTGAAGGCTTTTATATCATAGAGACACTTTACCCCATTGGCTGTGCTTGCTTTATTTCCAAAAGTACAAAATAAGCAATTTCTTGATGATCTAAAAAGATTTTTTAGAGAACTGGGAAACAAGGTAAAAGGAATTGAAAGACCGCCAAAAAAAGAAGAAATAGATACATTTTGGAGAAGTATTTATGAAGATCCTATCGAACATAACAAAGATGCTAAATGGACAGAAGAAGTAAAAGAAAAAATAAGACGTTTAAAGGTACAGGATAGGAAATGGGATGAAGTAACAGCCAGAGAGACTGAAATAAAGTTAAGAAAAGCCTCTAACTAGAAAACACCCGGCCCAGATGCAGTACCTAACTTCTGGTTAAAGTATTAACATCTTTGCACATAGATTTAGCCATGAATAAGAACTATTTATATGCTCACTCCAAACAGACACCAGCCTGGTTAACAACTGGAAAAACAATGGTCCTATTTAAGAGTGAACCTGCAAGCTACCCTAAAAATTATAGACCAAAAAATTTCCTTTCGACAACATAGAAAGTATACACTGGAATTTATGCCAATAGAGTCTATAGTCATTTAGAAGAAATCTCAATTATGGCAATAGAACAAAAGGGCAATAAAAGAAGTCATGTGAAACAAAGGATCATTTCTTGTTAAAGTCATAGTGGAGAACTGTAAAAAGGGGAAGAAGTATGGCATGGACTGACTACAAAAAAGCATTTGACAGTATCCCACATTCACAGATAAAAGAGTGCTTAAAAATGTATAAGCTACACCATACACTGACTGACTACGTTACACTGACCATGAAACAGTGGCAGACCTCTTTGCAGTTAAGCCATGATAAAGAAAATTATTATTACATGGATAAAAATGCAAAGGAGAATATTCCAGGCTGAAGCTCTGTCCCCATTGCTCTTTTGCCTTGCCCTTAACCTATTAAAGCTGTCTGCTTAACAGATTAG